>NW_026970114.1:0-300000 GCF_028390025.1 Pseudophryne corroboree
TAATCCGTAGGCAGGAGAGTCGGTGTGCATTAGCAGAGCGAAGAGGACGGGTGGGAGTGTAAAGCGAGATAAGATCAGAGATGTAGATGGGAGAGGAGTGGGTGAGGGCTTTGTAAGCAAGTGTGAGAAGCTTGAAATGGATTCTGAAAGGGAAGGGGAGCCAGTGAAGGACTAGTAAGAGAGGAGAGGTGGACGTAGTGCGTTTGGTGAGGAAAATGAGCCGGGCAGCAGCATTGAGGATAGATTGGAGTGGAGAGAGGTATTTGTCAGGAATGCCAGTCAGGAAGAGATTACAGCAGTCCAGTCTGGAGATGACCAGTGAGTGGATAAGAGTCTTAGTAGCATCCTGGGTCAGAAAAAGTCTGATCCTGGAAATATTTTTTAGATGAAAACGGCAGGTTTGTGAGAGGTGCTGAATGTGTGGTTTGAAGGAGAGGGAGGAGTCAAGGATTACTCCAAGACAGCGCGCTTGGGGGGTAGAGGAGATAGTAGTGCCATCAATAGATAATGAGATTGTAGGAGGTGAGATTATGCGGGAGGGAGGGAAGATGATCAGCTCGGTCTTAGACATGTTAAGTTTAAGAAAGCGCTGGGACATCCAGGAAGAGATAGCAGAGAGACAGTTGGAGATACGAGTGAGGAGAGTAGGGGAGAGGTCTGGAGAGGAAAGATAGATTTGAGTGTCATCAGCATAGAGATGATATTGGAAACCAAAAGAACTAATGAGCTTACCTAGTGAGGACGTATAGAGAGAGTAGAGAAGAGGACCAAGGACAGAACCTTGGGGTACCCCTACAGTTAGTGGAAGTGAGGGGGAGGTGGAGTCATGAGAGGAGACAGAGAATGAACGGTCAGAAAGGTAGGACGACAACCAAGAGAGGGCAGTGTTACGCAGACCAATGGAGTGAAGGATTTGCAGTAGGAGAGGATGGTCTACAGTGTCAAAAGCAGCAGAGAGATCAAGTAGAATAAGTAGAGAGTAGTGTCCCTTAGATTTAGCAGCATGGAGGTCATTGCATACTTTTGTAAGGGCAGTTTCAGTGGAGTGGAGAGGACGGAAGCCAGACTGGAATGGGTCAAGCAGTGAGTGTGAGGAAAGAAAGGAAGTAAGGCGGTTGTAGACAATACGCTCAAGGAGTTTGGAGGCAAAAGGGAGGAGAGAGATGGGTCGGTAGTTGGAGAGAGTGTTTGGATCAAGGGTAGGTTTTTTAAGAATAGGAGAGATGAGAGCGTGCTTGAAGGCAGAGGGGACAGTGCCTGATGAGAGGGAGAGATTGAGAAGGTGGGAAAGATGGGAACAAGCAGAAGAAGAGAGGTGGCAAAGGAGGCGGGAGGGGATAGGGTCAAGTGGGGAGGTGGTTGTGGGCGGAAAGGAACGAATGAGGGCCATGACTTCCTCTCCAGATGCATGGGAGAAAGATGACAGAGTTGGTACGAGGGATGGGGAGGGTTGGTAAGGGATGGGAGAAGGCTGGTTACTGATAGTCTGGTGTGATGTGATGTCCTGACGTATGGAGTCAATTTTGGATGTGAAGTAAGTGGCAAAGTCAAGAGCAGAGAGTGAGGAAGGGAGACGAGGTGGAGGTGGGCAGAGGAGTGAGTTGAGAGTGGCAAAGAGGCGCCGGGGGTTGGAAGACTGGGAGGAAATGAGGTTCTTGAAGTATGACTGTTTAGCAAGAGAAAGGGCAGCACTGAAGGATGAGAGCATAAGTTTGAAATGGAGGAAGTCTGCCTTAGAGCGTGATTTCCTCCAGTGTCGCTCAGCAGTACATGAGCATTTTTGCAGATATCTGGTGCATTTGGTGTGCCAGGGTTGAGGTGTTAATTTGCAAGGGTGAATAGTGGTTGGTGGAGCAACAGAGTCAAGAGCAGAAGTAAGGGAAGCATTGTATGTGGAAGTGGCTTGTTCAGGGCATGAGAGAGAGAGAATAGGAGAGAGAAGTGAGTCAAACAGGGAGGAAAGGAATGTGGTGTCAATAGCTTCAATGTTACGCTTAGTGATGGTAGCCTTAGGAGGTAGAGATGGGGAAGTCGAGAGAGATAGGTTGAAGGAGAGCAGGTGGTGGTCAGAGAGGGGAAATGGGGAGTTGGAAAAATCAGAAATATCACAGCGGTGAGTGAAGACCAGATCCAGTGAGCTCCCATTCACATGGGAGGGTGAGGAGGTCCACTGGGAGAGACCAAGTGAAGAGGTGAGGTTAAGGAGTTTAGAGGCAGGGGATTGTGTGGGGATGTCAATAGGGATGTTGAAATCGCCTAGGATAATGGTGGGAATGTCAGAAGAGAGGAAGTGAGGAAGCCAGGAAGCAAAGTTGTCGATGAATTTGGAAGCAGTGCCAGGGGGGCGGTAAATGACAGCTACTCTAAGATGGACTGGTTGGAAGAGGCATATGGCGTGGACCTCAAATGTAGAGAATATAAGGGATGGTTCTGGTGGTATGAGTTGGTAGGAGTAACTAGAAGGTAAAAGGACCCCAACACCACCCCCATGGCGACCCCCAGGTCGGGGTGTGCGTGTGAATGTAAGGCCCCCAGCAGAGAGAGCAGCAGCAGAAGTAGTGTCAGAGGGCGTAATCCAAGTTTCAGTAATGGCTAGTAGGTGTAGGGAGTTGGAAATGAAAAGGTCATGAGTGGGGACCAGTTTGTTACAAACAGATCTGGCATTCCAGAGGGCACAGGATAGGGGGTATGAGTTTGTGGGAGAGATGTGAATTAGATTTTCAGGGTTGCTGTAGCGATGAGGTGGGATTAACTTTGAGGGCAGGGATGATGAGAGAGTAGTGATGGTACGGGTGCCTGAGCTAGGAGGGGAAACTGCAGGAGGTGGGCAGGGAGGGAGGTCAGTGTGATGTGGATGGGGGTGTGGGGAGGTGACAGGGAAGGGAGAGAGGGAGCAGGGCTGAGTTGTGGGGTAGCAGGACCATGGGGCAGAGGTGAATGAAAGTGGGGTAACAGGAAAGGTGGGGGAAGGAAACAGAGGGATGGAGGGGAGACAGAGGAGGGGAGAGAGGAGGAGGTGGAGGAGACTAGTGGGGAAGGATAAAGATACATTATTAGGTAGACACTGAGTGATGTGGGGAGTATAAGAAAACCTTGACATAGTGTTAAGTAGGTAAATAGGTTGAAGTAGTGGAAGTAGGAGAGGAGACTGTAAGGCAATCCGAGCAGAAGAATTGCAGAAATGCAGGTGAGAAAAGCAGTGTAGGCTCAAGGGGTGTAGATTTAGTATGAAATGAGTCAAAAGCGTAGATAAAGTGGGTGCAGAAATGTATTTGGAGTGTAAGAAATGAAAGGATTGTGAGAGGTTTAAGAAGCAATGGTAATTATGTTAGATGTTTTAAGTGTTTGCAGGTAAAATTGCATTGGTGCAGCTGTGCTTAAAAAACAAAATTACAATAATACAGATACAGGCATTTGTAGGTGAAATGGATGGTTTATGAAATGTCCAAGTAAGGTAGTTCTGTGCTATGTAATCAGATGCAACAATCAGGAGGTGAGTGATCTGAGGAGTAAGTGACTCACATTTGTTATTAGTTCTTCAGTTTTCTTTGTTTTGTTAGATTGGTGTGCTTCTGTTTTCCTTCTTTTTCACTTCGATTGAACGCTGATTGAACACTGCTGTTATGTGTCAATTTTATCACGCTTTGATAAAAATGCACACTTAGATCAATAAATGCACAGCCAAATGGCTTTGCACAGCCTACACCATTGGACTTAAGTAGAAGACTATTACAAGTGAAACCAATAATTGAAATCTGTAACCACACCCCACCCCCTCAAATGCGAGGCAATAAATTACCTTAAAAACAACAACCAGGCATTCCACAAAGATTAAACTGGGTCTATATCATTCAAAACTTTAAAAAAGTACTTCAAAATCACATACTATGCAATAATGTTTCAATTTGCATTACCCAGCAGAATTAGCTTTGCATATATAGATATAGTGCAGCAGAATATATTGGTGGTTGTAGTCAATTGTAATTACCTGGAGGTGACAAGAAGAGAAGAAACGTCAATTCACAATCGATATCAGCTGAAGATAAATTAATGCTGATTGAACACTGCTGTTATGTGTCAATTTTATCACGCTTTGATAAAAATGCATGCTTAGATCAATAAATGCACAGCCTACACCATTGGACTTAAGTAGAATACTATTACAAGTGAAACCAATAATTGAAATCTGTAACCACACCCCACCCCCTCAAATGCCAGGCAATAAATTACCTTAAAAACAACAACCAGGCATTCCACAAAGATTAAACTGGGTCTATATCATTCAAAACTTTAAAAAAGTACTTCAAAATCACATACTATGCAATAATGTTTCAATTTGCATTACCCAGCAGAATTAGCTTTGCATATATAGATATAGTGCAGCAGAATATATTGGTGGTTGTAGTCAATTGTAATTACCTGTAGGTGACAAGAAGAGAAGAAACGTCAATTCACAATTGATATCAGTTGAAGATAAATTAATGCTGATTGAACACTGCTGTTATGTGTCAATTTTATCACGCTTTGTTAAAAATGCACGCTTAGATCAATAAATGCACAGCCAAACGGCTTTGCACAGCCTACACCATTGGACTTAAGTAGAAGATATTACAAGTGAAACCAATAATTGAAATCTGTAACCACACCCCACCCCCTCAAATGCCAGGCAATAAATTACCTTAAAAACAACAACCAGGCATTCCACAAAGATTAAACTGGGTCTATATCATTCAAAACTTTAAAAAAGTACTTCAAAATCACATACTATGCAATAATGTTTCAATTTGCATAACCCAGCAGAATTAGCTTTGCATATATAGATATAGTGCAGCAGAATATATTGGTGGTTGTAGTCAATTGTAATTAACTGTAGGTGACAAGAAGAGAAGAAACGTCAATTCACAATCGATATCAGCTGAAGATAAATTAACGCTGATTGAACGCTGCTGTTATGTGTCAATTTTATCACGCTTTGATAAAAATGCACGCTTAGATCAATAAATGCACAGCCAAACGGCTTTGCACAGCCTACACCATTGGACTTAAGTAGAAGACTATTACAAGTGAAACCAATAATTGAAATCTGTAACCACACCCCACCCCCTCAAATGCCAGGCAATAAATTACCTTAAAAACAACAACCAGGCATTCCACAAAGATTAAACTGGGTCTATATCATTCAAAACTTTAAAAAAGTACTTCAAAATCACATACTATGCAATAATGTTTCAATTTGCATTACCCAGCAGAATTAGCTTTGCATATATAGATATAGTGCAGCAGAATATATTGGTGGTTGTAGTCAATTGTAATTAACTGTAGGTGACAAGAAGAGAAGAAACGTCAATTCACAATCGATATCAGCTGAAGATAAATTAACGCTGATTGAACGCTGCTGTTATGTGTCAATTTTATCACGCTTTGATAAAAATGCACGCTTGGATCAATAAATGCACAGCCAAACGGCTTTGCACAGCCTACACCATTGGACTTAAGTAGAAGACTATTACAAGTAAAACCAATAATTGAAATCTGTAACCAAACCCCCCCCCACCTCAAATGCCAGGCAATAAATTACCTTAAAAACAACAACCAGGCATTCCACAAAGATTAAACTGGGTCTTTATCATTCAAAACTTTAAAAAAGTACTTAAAAATCACATACTATGCAATAATGTTTCAATTTGCATTACCCAGCAGAATTAGCTTTGCATATATAGATATAGTGCAGCAGAATATATTGGTGGTTGTAGTCAATTGTAATTACTCAGCAGAATTAGCTTTGCATATATAGATATAGTGCAGCAGAATATATTGGTGGTTGTAGTCAATTGTAATTACCCAGCAGAATTAGCTTTGCAAATATAGATATAGTGCAGCAGAATATATTGGTGGTTGTAGTCAATTGTAATTACCCAGCAGAATTAGCTTTGCATATATATAGTGCAGCAGAATATATTGGTGGTTGTAGTAAATTGTAATTACCCAGCAGCAGCTCTACTGCACTCAACATCACCAGTGCTCACAATATATATAATGCTATATACTATGCCATAGTGGTGCTTACTATATAACACCTCCTACTGCGTTCCCCCTGGCAATGAGCATGACACCCAGAGAGTGAAACCCCTGGCAATGAGCATGACACCCAGCACGTGAAACTCTTGGCGTTGAGCAGTTTTTGTAAAAGTAATTAGAAGCTTTACTGTAGGGCATAGTGTATCACAGATATTGTGGTGTGTGACATAATATGTTCCAAAGGGCATTAATGTGTGGGGCTTAACATGGTGGAAATTACTGTACTTTTTTCCCTGTGGTGGCCGAGGTCTGTTGGTGCAGGGTCAAGAACTAGGGTGTAAGGTAGTCTTTGCCTGCAAGGCTACGCTCATTTTATGGAGACCATACCCATACATTTAAGTGTGGCATATACCTGCGCTTGCTCGCGGGGTGAGAACATCTCCCTAATTGAATTCAGCGATATGAATAGAGGTTGTGCAGCAGCCACAGAAAGGGTTAATCTCTGCAGCTTGTCACTAAATTACATTGTTGCAATTTTAGCTGGGAGCTGCAATAATTACTCTAATACATAACACAGCCAACACTTCTATATTCACACAATATACTGCATGGTGAATATAGAAGTGGTGCTTGCTAAACAGCACCTCCTACTGCATTCCACATCACCGCTGGTCACACTCATATCAGGCCCATAATGCTGTATACTATGCCATAGTGGTGCTTACTATATAACACCAGGTGCTGTGCAGTGGTCAAAACACACTAACTGGTCCCATGCTGTTGTTGAACTAAAGGCCTATACACACGATGAGATTCGGTCTATGCTAATAGGTTTAAAAAGGTTACATAAAAGCTACTTTATGTATTTATTCATTAAAGTTTTTAAGTTGTATTTTACAACCATACAATGATATGATATATAATGTATCGTATAATCATTACATAATGTTGATGGCATTGAATTGTCTCTGCCTTGACTAGTGGCAGCAGCTTCAGCACTAGGTGGAAGTGGATCTTGATCTTTCCCTATTTTACCCTCCACCTTTTTGTTCTCCATTTTTTAATGTGTGGAATTATATGCTAGTAATATATCTGGAATTAGACGGTGGTAATGTCTGGAATTAGATACCACTAGATAGATACCAGATATCACTGTGACTGGAATGATGACATATGCACAGTGACAGGACACTACCACAGCACCCTACAGCAGCCATATGCGGCACAAGACACTGGAGTATTAGTAATGTACTGTAGTATACTGAGCACCACAAGACAATGAGCAGTGATACGGAGCACTGATGAGATTACTAGAACTGACACTGAGCAGCCAGATGCAGCACTGGACTATTAGTAATGTTCTGTAGTATACTGAGCACCACAATGTAGCACAAGACAATGAGCAGTGATACTGAGCACTGATGAGGATACTAGAACTGACACTGAGCAGCAAGATGCAGCACTGGACTATTAGTAATGTACTCTAGTATACTGAGCACCACATTGCAGCACAAGACAATGAGCAGTGATACTGAGCACTGATGAGGATACTACTGAGAACTGACACTGAGCAGGAGAGACACACTACAATTTCATCTTGCGCCTCTTTTTTTATTTATCTTTGCATCATGTGCTGTTTGGGGCTATTTTTTTAAATGCCATCCTGTCTGACACTGCAGTGCCACTCCTAGATGGGCCAGGTGTTTGTGCTGCCCACTTGGGTCGCTTAGCTTAGTCATCCAGGGACCTTGGTGCAAATTTTAGGACTAAAAATAATATTGGGAGGTGTGAGGTGTTCAGGATAGACTGGAAAGGAGTAGAAATTATGGTTATTGAGCTTAATGTTTTTAGCTGTTTGAGGTTTTAAAAAAAAATCACCCGAATACAAAACCCGAAAGGGTGGTTTTGCCAAAACGCGTCCGTATCCAAAACACAACTGCGGATCCGAAACCAAAACCAAAACATGAAACACGAAAAATGCCCGCTGCACATCTCTAGTTAGGGGAGAAGCATGTAGCCTTGTAGACTATGCACAGCTATATCTAGAAAAATATACGATCTAATCTTTAACCAACCAATGCAAGAAAGTATTTAATGTGAAAATACGAAACACTAGACTAATTGGAGGTGCGCCCTAAAGCAAATTACAATGTTAGGATTAGGGGGTTCGGAAAGACCTCTAGTGTAAACACTACTATATACATTTTAAGATAGGAAGGTACAAATTACATATTCACATTGCATCTATGGGCTGGATTCAAATGTCCCTTTCCTCACTCAATCGTGCCCGTCAGCAGCTATTCTAATGTTGCTGCCAACGGGTGCGACATGTTTATTTCAGCTCGCTACCCCCAGGGGAAACAAGCTGAAATGTGTGCAAAGAGACCCATTTGGGCAACCAAACGGTGTCTTTTCATGATCGCGCCCATTACTTTATTCAGGTTTAGGTGCTTTGTGCACCTAAACCAGAGTGTAATGGGCGCAATAATTGAGGGCATTTGAATTTCCCTTATATGCGTGTGTGTTCGGTTTCTCTGAATCCGAACCCGCCAGAACTTCATGTTTTTTTTCACGGGTCCGAGCGACTCGGATCTTCCCGCCTTGCTCGGTTAACCCGAGCGCGCCCGAACGTCATCATGACGCTGTCGGATTCTCGCGAGGCTCGGATTCTATCGCGAGACTCGGATTCTATATAAGGAGCCGCGCGTCGCCGCCATTTTCACACGTGCATTGAGATTGATAGGGAGAGGACGTGGCTGGCGTCCTCTCCGTTTAGAATTAGAATAGATTAGAGAGACACTTGATTTACTAATTTTGGGGAGCATTAGGAGTACTCAGTAGTGTACAGTGCAGAGTTTTGCTGATAGTGACCAGTGACCACCACTTTTATTTATAATCCGTTCTCTGCCTGAAAAAAGCGATACACAGCACACAGTGACTCAGTCACATACCATATCTGTGTGCACTGCTCAGGCTCAGGCCAGTGTGCTGCATCATCTATTATCTATATATAATATTATATATATCTGTCTGACTGCTCAGCTCACACAGCTTATAATTGTGGGGGAGACTGGGGAGCACTACTGCAGTGCCAGTTATAGGTTATAGCAGGAGCCAGGAGTACATAATATAATCCGTTCTCTGCCTGAAAAAAGCGATACACAGCACACAGTGACTCAGTCACATACCATATCTGTGTGCACTGCTCAGGCTCAGGCCAGTGTGCTGCATCATCTATTATCTATATATAATATTATATATATCTGTCTGACTGCTCAGCTCACACAGCTTATAATTGTGGGGGAGACTGGGGAGCACTACTGCAGTGCCAGTTATAGGTTATAGCAGGAGCCAGGAGTACATAATATATTATATAGTGAGTTACCACCAGACACACAGTGCAGTTTATTTAATATATCCGTTCTCTGCCTGAAAAAAGCGATACACACAGTGACTCAGTCAGTCACATACCATATCTGTGTGCACTGCTCAGGCTCAGGCCAGTGTGCTGCATCATCTATATATATTATATATCTGTCTGACTGCTCAGCTCACACAGCTTATAATTGTGGGGGAGACTGGGGAGCACTACTGCAGTGCCAGTTATAGGTTATAGCAGAAGCCAGGAGTACATAATATTATATTAAAATTAAACAGTGCACACTTTTGCTGCAGGAGTGCCACTGCCAGTGTGACTAGTGACCAGTGACCTGACCACCAGTATATAATATTAGTAGTATACTATCTCTTTATCAACCAGTCTATATTAGCAGCAGACACAGTACAGTGCGGTAGTTCACGGCTGTGGCTACCTCTGTGTCGGCACTCGGCAGCCCGTCCATAATTGTATATACCACCTAACCGTGGTTTTTTTTTCTTTCTTTATACATACATACTAGTTACGAGTATACTATCTCTTTATCAACCAGTCTATATATTAGCAGCAGACACAGTACAGTGCGGTAGTTCACGGCTGTGGCTACCTCTGTGTCGGCACTCGGCAGCCCGTCCATAATTGTATATACCACCTAACCGTGGTTTTTTTTCTTTCTTTATACATACATACTAGTTACGAGTATACTATCTCTTTATCAACCAGTCTATATATTAGCAGCAGACACAGTACAGTGCGGTAGTTCACGGCTGTGGCTACCTCTGTGTCGGCACTCGGCAGCCCGTCCATAATTGTATATACCACCTAACCGTGGTTTTTTTTCTTTCTTTATACATACATACTAGTTACGAGTATACTATCTCTTTATCAACCAGTCTATATATTAGCAGCAGACACAGTACAGTGCGGTAGTTCACGGCTGTGGCTACCTCTGTGTCGGCACTCGGCAGCCCGTCCATAATTGTATATACCACCTAACCGTGGTTTTTTTTTCCTTTCTTTATACATACATACTAGTTACGAGTATACTATCTCTTTATCAACCAGTCTATATATTAGCAGCAGACACAGTACAGTGCGGTAGTTCACGGCTGTGGCTACCTCTGTGTCGGCACTCGGCAGCCCGTCCATAATTGTATATACCACCTAACCGTGTTTTTTTTTCCATTCTTTATACATATATACTAGTTACGAGTATACTATCTCTTTATCAACTAGTCTATATTAGCAGCAGACACAGTACAGTGCGGTAGTTCACGGCTGTGGCTACCTCTGTGTCGGCACTCGGCAGCCCGTCCATAATTGTATATACCACCTAACCGTGGTTTTTTTTTCTTTCTTTATACATACATACTAGTTACGAGTATACTATCTCTTTATCAACCAGTCTATATATTAGCAGCAGACACAGTACAGTGCGGTAGTTCACGGCTGTGGCTACCTCTGTGTCGGCACTCGGCAGCCCGTCCATAATTGTATATACCACCTAACCGTGGTTTTTTTTTCTTTCTTTATACATACATACTAGTTACGAGTATACTATCTCTTTATCAACCAGTCTATATATTAGCAGCAGACACAGTACAGTGCGGTAGTTCACGGCTGTGGCTACCTCTGTGTCGGCACTCGGCAGCCCGTCCATAATTGTATATACCACCTAACCGTGGTTTTTTTTTCTTTCTTTATACATACATACTAGTTACGAGTATACTATCTCTTTATCAACCAGTCTATATATTAGCAGCAGACACAGTACAGTGCGGTAGTTCACGGCTGTGGCTACCTCTGTGTCGGCACTCGGCAGCCCGTCCATAATTGTATATACCACCTAACCGTGGTTTTTTTTTCTTTCTTTATACATACATACTAGTTACGAGTATACTATCTCTTTATCAACCAGTCTATATATTAGCAGCAGACACAGTACAGTGCGGTAGTTCACGGCTGTGGCTACCTCTGTGTCGGCACTCGGCAGCCCGTCCATAATTGTATATACCACCTAACCGTGGTTTTTTTTTCTTTCTTTATACATACATACTAGTTACGAGTATACTATCTCTTTATCAACCAGTCTATATATTAGCAGCAGACACAGTACAGTGCGGTAGTTCACGGCTGTGGCTACCTCTGTGTCGGCACTCGGCAGCCCGTCCATAATTGTATATACCACCTAACCGTGGTTTTTTTTTCTTTCTTTATACATACATACTAGTTACGAGTATACTATCTCTTTATCAACCAGTCTATATATTAGCAGCAGACACAGTACAGTGCGGTAGTTCACGGCTGTGGCTACCTCTGTGTCGGCACTCGGCAGCCCGTCCATAATTGTATATACCACCTAACCGTGGTTTTTTTTTCTTTCTTTATACATACATACTAGTTACGAGTATACTATCTCTTTATCAACCAGTCTATATATTAGCAGCAGACACAGTACAGTGCGGTAGTTCACGGCTGTGGCTACCTCTGTGTCGGCACTCGGCAGCCCGTCCATAATTGTATATACCACCTAACCGTGGTTTTTTTTTCTTTCTTTATACATACATACTAGTTACGAGTATACTATCTCTTTATCAACCAGTCTATATATTAGCAGCAGACACAGTACAGTGCGGTAGTTCACGGCTGTGGCTACCTCTGTGTCGGCACTCGGCAGCCCGTCCATAATTGTATATACCACCTAACCGTGGTTTTTTTTTCTTTCTTTATACATACATACTAGTTACGAGTATACTATCTCTTTATCAACCAGTCTATATATTAGCAGCAGACACAGTACAGTGCGGTAGTTCACGGCTGTGGCTACCTCTGTGTCGGCACTCGGCAGCCCGTCCATAATTGTATATACCACCTAACCGTGGTTTTTTTTTCTTTCTTTATACATACATACTAGTTACGAGTATACTATCTCTTTATCAACCAGTCTATATATTAGCAGCAGACACAGTACAGTGCGGTAGTTCACGGCTGTGGCTACCTCTGTGTCGGCACTCGGCAGCCCGTCCATAATTGTATATACCACCTAACCGTGGTTTTTTTTTCTTTCTTTATACATACATACTAGTTACGAGTATACTATCTCTTTATCAACCAGTCTATATATTAGCAGCAGACACAGTACAGTGCGGTAGTTCACGGCTGTGGCTACCTCTGTGTCGGCACTCGGCAGCCCGTCCATAATTGTATATACCACCTAACCGTGGTTTTTTTTTCTTTCTTTATACATACATACTAGTTACGAGTATACTATCTCTTTATCAACCAGTCTATATATTAGCAGCAGACACAGTACAGTGCGGTAGTTCACGGCTGTGGCTACCTCTGTGTCGGCACTCGGCAGCCCGTCCATAATTGTATATACCACCTAACCGTGGTTTTTTTTTCTTTCTTTATACATACATACTAGTTACGAGTATACTATCTCTTTATCAACCAGTCTATATATTAGCAGCAGACACAGTACAGTGCGGTAGTTCACGGCTGTGGCTACCTCTGTGTCGGCACTCGGCAGCCCGTCCATAATTGTATATACCACCTAACCGTGGTTTTTTTTTCTTTCTTTATACATACATACTAGTTACGAGTATACTATCTCTTTATCAACCAGTCTATATATTAGCAGCAGACACAGTACAGTGCGGTAGTTCACGGCTGTGGCTACCTCTGTGTCGGCACTCGGCAGCCCGTCCATAATTGTATATACCACCTAACCGTGGTTTTTTTTTCTTTCTTTATACATACATACTAGTTACGAGTATACTATCTCTTTATCAACCAGTCTATATATTAGCAGCAGACACAGTACAGTGCGGTAGTTCACGGCTGTGGCTACCTCTGTGTCGGCACTCGGCAGCCCGTCCATAATTGTATATACCACCTAACCGTGGTTTTTTTTTCTTTCTTTATACATACATACTAGTTACGAGTATACTATCTCTTTATCAACCAGTCTATATATTAGCAGCAGACACAGTACAGTGCGGTAGTTCACGGCTGTGGCTACCTCTGTGTCGGCACTCGGCAGCCCGTCCATAATTGTATATACCACCTAACCGTGGTTTTTTTTTCTTTCTTTATACATACATACTAGTTACGAGTATACTATCTCTTTATCAACCAGTCTATATATTAGCAGCAGACACAGTACAGTGCGGTAGTTCACGGCTGTGGCTACCTCTGTGTCGGCACTCGGCAGCCCGTCCATAATTGTATATACCACCTAACCGTGGTTTTTTTTTCTTTCTTTATACATACATACTAGTTACGAGTATACTATCTCTTTATCAACCAGTCTATATATTAGCAGCAGACACAGTACAGTGCGGTAGTTCACGGCTGTGGCTACCTCTGTGTCGGCACTCGGCAGCCCGTCCATAATTGTATATACCACCTAACCGTGGTTTTTTTTTCTTTCTTTATACATACATACTAGTTACGAGTATACTATCTCTTTATCAACCAGTCTATATATTAGCAGCAGACACAGTACAGTGCGGTAGTTCACGGCTGTGGCTACCTCTGTGTCGGCACTCGGCAGCCCGTCCATAATTGTATATACCACCTAACCGTGGTTTTTTTTTCTTTCTTTATACATACATACTAGTTACGAGTATACTATCTCTTTATCAACCAGTCTATATATTAGCAGCAGACACAGTACAGTGCGGTAGTTCACGGCTGTGGCTACCTCTGTGTCGGCACTCGGCAGCCCGTCCATAATTGTATATACCACCTAACCGTGGTTTTTTTTTCTTTCTTTATACATACATACTAGTTACGAGTATACTATCTCTTTATCAACCAGTCTATATATTAGCAGCAGACACAGTACAGTGCGGTAGTTCACGGCTGTGGCTACCTCTGTGTCGGCACTCGGCAGCCCGTCCATAATTGTATATACCACCTAACCGTGGTTTTTTTTTCTTTCTTTATACATACATACTAGTTACGAGTATACTATCTCTTTATCAACCAGTCTATATATTAGCAGCAGACACAGTACAGTGCGGTAGTTCACGGCTGTGGCTACCTCTGTGTCGGCACTCGGCAGCCCGTCCATAATTGTATATACCACCTAACCGTGGTTTTTTTTTCTTTCTTTATACATACATACTAGTTACGAGTATACTATCTCTTTATCAACCAGTCTATATATTAGCAGCAGACACAGTACAGTGCGGTAGTTCACGGCTGTGGCTACCTCTGTGTCGGCACTCGGCAGCCCGTCCATAATTGTATATACCACCTAACCGTGGTTTTTTTTTCTTTCTTTATACATACATACTAGTTACGAGTATACTATCTCTTTATCAACCAGTCTATATATTAGCAGCAGACACAGTACAGTGCGGTAGTTCACGGCTGTGGCTACCTCTGTGTCGGCACTCGGCAGCCCGTCCATAATTGTATATACCACCTAACCGTGGTTTTTTTTTCTTTCTTTATACATACATACTAGTTACGAGTATACTATCTCTTTATCAACCAGTCTATATTAGCAGCAGACACAGTACAGTGCGGTAGTTCACGGCTGTGGCTACCTCTGTGTCGGCACTCGGCAGCCCGTCCATAATTGTATACTAGTATCCAATCCATCCATCTCCATTGTTTACCTGAGGTGCCTTTTAGTTGTGCCTATTAAAATATGGAGAACAAAAATGTTGAGGTTCCAAAATTAGGGAAAGATCAAGATCCACTTCCACCTCGTGCTGAAGCTGCTGCCACTAGTCATGGCCGAGACGATGAAATGCCAGCAACGTCGTCTGCCAAGGCCGATGCCCAATGGCATAGTACAGAGCATGTCAAAACCAAAACACCAAATATCAGTAAAAAAAGGACTCCAAAACCTAAAATAAAATTGTCGGAGGAGAAGCGTAAACTTGCCAATATGCCATTTACCACACGGAGTGGCAAGGAACGGCTGAGGCCCTGGCCTATGTTCATGGCTAGTGGTTCAGCTTCACATGAGGATGGAAGCACTCGCTAGAAAACTGAAAAGACTCAAGCTGGCAAAAGCACCGCAAAGAACTGTGCGTTCTTTGAAATCCCAAATCCACAAGGAGAGTCCAATTGTGTCGGTTGCGATGCCTGACCTTCCCAACACTGGACGTGAAGAGCATGCGCCTTCCACCATTTGCACGCCCCCTGCAAGTGCTGGAAGGAGCACCCGCAGTCCAGTTCCTGATAGTCAGATTGAAGATGTCAGTGTTGAAGTACACCAGGATGAGGAGGATAAGGGTGTTGCTGGCGCTGGGGAGGAAATTGACCAGGAGGATTCTGATGGTGAGGTGGTTTGTTTAAGTCAGGCACCCGGGGAGACACCTGTTGTCCGTGGGAGGAATATGGCCGTTGACATGCCAGGTGAAAATACCAAAAAATCAGCTCTTCGGTGTGGAGGTATTTCACCAGAAATGCGGACAACAGGTGTCAAGCCGTGTGTTCCCTTTGTCAAGCTGTAATAAGTAGGGGTAAGGACGTTAACCACCTCGGAACATCCTCCCTTATACATCACCTGCAGCGCATTCATAATAAGTCAGTGACAAGTTCAAAAACTTTGGGTGACAGCGGAAGCAGTCCACTGACCAGTAAATCCCTTCCTCTTGTAACCAAGCTCACGCAAACCACCCCACCAACTCCCTCAGTGTCAATTTCCTCCTTCCCCAGGAATGCCAATAGTCCTGCAGGCCATGTCACTGGCAATTCTGACGAGTCCTCTCCTGCCTGGGATTCCTCCGATGCATCCTTGCGTGTAACGCCTACTGCTGCTGGCGCTGCTGTTGTTGCCGCTGGGAGTCGATGGTCATCCCAGAGGGGAAGTCGTAAGCCCACTTGTACTACTTCCAGTAAGCAATTGACTGTTCAACAGTCCTTTGCGAGGAAGATGAAATATCACAGCAGTCATCCTACTGCAAAGCGGATAACTGAGTCCTTGACAACTATGTTGGTGTTAGACGTGCGTCCGGTATCCGCCGTTAGTTCACAGGGAACTAGACAATTTATTGAGGCAGTGTGCCCCCGTTACCAAATACCATCTAGGTTCCACTTCTCTAGGCAGGCGATACCGAGAATGTACACGGACGTCAGGAAAAGACTCACCAGTGTCCTAAAAAATGCAGTTGTACCCAATGTCCACTTAACCACGGACATGTGGACAAGTGGAGCAGGGCAGGGTCAGGACTATATGACTGTGACAGCCCACTGGGTAGATGTATGGACTCCCGCCGCAAGAACAGCAGCGGCGGCACCAGTAGCAGCATCTCGCAAACGCCAACTCTTTCCTAGGCAGGCTACGCTTTGTATCACCGCTTTCCAGAATACGCACACAGCTGAAAACCTCTTACGGCAACTGAGGAAGATCATCGCGGAATGGCTTACCCCAATTGGACTCTCCTGTGGATTTGTGGCATCGGACAACGCCAGCAATATTGTGTGTGCATTAAATATGGGCAAATTCCAGCACGTCCCATGTTTTGCACATACCTTGAATTTGGTGGTGCAGAATTTTTTAAAAAACGACAGGGGCGTGCAAGAGATGCTGTCGGTGGCCAGAAAAATTGCGGGACACTTTCGGCGTACAGGCACCACGTACAGAAGACTGGAGCACCACCAAAAACTACTGAACCTGCCCTGCCATCATCTGAAGCAAGAAGTGGTAACGAGGTGGAATTCAACCCTCTATATGCTTCAGAGGTTGGAGGAGCAGCAAAAGGCCATTCAAGCCTATACAATTGAGCACGATATAGTAGGTGGAATGCACCTGTCTCAAGTGCAGTGGAGAATGATTTCAACGTTGTGCAAGGTTCTGATGCCCTTTGAACTTGCCACACGTGAAGTCAGTTCAGACACTGCCAGCCTGAGTCAGGTCATTCCCCTCATCAGGCTTTTGCAGAAGAAGCTGGAGGCATTGAAGGAGGAGCTAAAAGGGAGCGATTCCGCTAGGCATGTGGGACTTGTGGATGCAGCCCTTAATTCGCTTAACAAGGATTCACGGGTGGTCAATCTGTTGAAATCAGAGCACTACATTTTGGCCACCGTGCTCGATCCTAGATTTAAAGCCTACCTTGGATCTCTCTTTCCGGCAGACACAGGTCTGCTGGGGTTGAAAGACCTGCTGGTGACAAAATTGTCAAGTCAAGCGGAACGCGACCTGTCAACATCTCCTCCTTCACATTCTCCCGCAACTGGGGGTGCGAGGAAAAGGCTCAGAATTCCGAGCCCACCCGCTGGCGGTGATGCAGGGCAGTCTGGAGCGACTGCTGATGCTGACATCTGGTCCGGACTGAAGGACCTGACAACGATTACGGACATGTCGTCTACTGTCACTGCATATGATTCTCTCAACATTGATAGAATGGTGGAGGATTATATGAGTGACCGTATCCAAGTAGGCACGTCACACAGTCCGTACTTATACTGGCAGGAAAAAGAGGCAATTTGGAGGCCCTTGCACAAACTGGCTTTATTCTACCTAAGTTGCCCTCCCACAAGTGTGTACTCCGAAAGAGTGTTTAGTGCCGCCGCTCACCTTGTCAGCAATCGGCGTACGAGGTTACATCCAGAAAATGTGGAGAAGATGATGTTCATTAAAATGAATTATAATCAATTCCTCCGCGGAGACATTGACCAGCAGCAATTGCCTCCACAAAGTACACAGGGAGCTGAGATGGTGGATTCCAGTGGGGACGAATTGATAATCTGTGAGGAGGGGGATGTACACGGTGATATATCGGAGGGTGAAGATGAGGTGGACATCTTGCCTCTGTAGAGCCAGTTTGTGCAAGGAGAGATTAATTGCTTCTTTTTTGGGGGGGGTCCAAACCAACCCGTCATATCAGTCACAGTCGTGTGGCAGACCCTGTCACTGAAATGATGGGTTGGTTAAAGTGTGCATGTCCTGTTTTGTTTATACAACATAAGGGTGGGTGGGAGGGCCCAAGGACAATTCCATCTTGCACCTCTTTTTTCTTTTCTTTTTCTTTGCATCATGTGCTGATTGGGGAGGGTTTTTTGGAAGGGACATCCTGCGTGACACTGCAGTGCCACTCCTAGATGGGCCCGGTGTTTGTGTCGGCCACTAGGGTCGCTAATCTTACTCACACAGTCAGCTACCTCATTGCGCCTCTTTTTTTCTTTGCGTCATGTGCTGTTTGGGGAGGGTTTTTTGGAAGGGACATCCTGCGTGACACTGCAGTGCCACTCCTAGATGGGCCCGGTGTTTGTGTCGGCCACTAGGGTCGCTAATCTTACTCACACAGCTACCTCATTGCGCCTCTTTTTTTCTTTGCGTCATGTGCTGTTTGGGGAGGGTTTTTTGGAAGGGACATCCTGCGTGACACTGCAGTGCCACTCCTAGATGGGCCCGGTGTTTGTGTCGGCCACTAGGGTCGCTAATCTTACTCACACAGCTACCTCATTGCGCCTCTTTTTTTCTTTGCGTCATGTGCTGTTTGGGGAGGGTTTTTTGGAAGGGCCATCCTGCGTGACACTGCAGTGCCACTCCTAGATGGGCCCGGTGTTTGTGTCGGCCACTAGGGTCGCTGATCTTACTCACACAGCTACCTCATTGCGCCTCTTTTTTTCTTTGCGTCATGTGCTGTTTGGGGAGGGTTTTTTGGAAGGGACATCCTGCGTGACACTGCAGTGCCACTCCTAGATGGGCCCGGTGTTTGTGTCGGCCACTAGGGTCGCTTATCTTACTCACACAGCGACCTCGGTGTAAATTTTAGGACTAAAAATAATATTGTGAGGTGTGAGGTATTCAGAATAGACTGAAAATGAGTGTAAATTATGGTTTTTGAGGTTAATAATACTTTGGGATCAAAATGACCCCCAAATTCTATGATTTAAGCTGTTTTTTAGTGTTTTTGGAAAAAAACACCCGAATCCAAAACACACCCGAATCCGACAAAAAAAATTCGGTGAGGTTTTGCCAAAACGCGTTCGAACCCAAAACACGGCCGCGGAACCGAACCCAAAACCAAAACACAAAACCCGAAAAATTTCAGGCGCTCATCTCTAGTGTGTGTGTGATATACACACAGACACACATACTGTATTTCTTTATATAATGGACACCTCAGTTTCTATTCATTCATGTCCTGCCCCCTACTCTGTCAGACCCCTTCCCCTCTACTTTTCTGACCCCAAACGCCACTCATTCTTGTTGAGTGCTGGTGGGCCCATTCAGAATTTTGCTATGCGGCCCACAAAGGTCTAGTTACGCCACTGGGCAGGGTTGTAGAGGAGGCGGTGCAAGGCATCCTGGGAACAGTCAAAGCTTTAGCCTGTTGGTGCCTTGGATCAAGATCCAACTCTACACCCCGATGTTAGTGTAGTGCCTTTTGGGGTTAAGGTTTTACAGAAAGTTACAGGTTTTTTTAATTTAGTAAAATATGCCCCATTTTAAAGATAGGGCATTTACATTTGTTGCACCTGTGCAGTACATAGCAGCCTGCAGGGCATGTACAGTGGCTTCATTTGGGTGCACATACATTGCCGGCTCCTGGTCGCAAACTGAAATTATTGTGTGTAAGTGGAATTAGCGGTGTTTATGTCATACAGGGGGGTGGGGGAGGTTTGTGGTTGGTGGGGGGCACGCTGTGTGATTATTATCCTGCATCTATACATACATGCGCTAACACCTGGACATACACTGATGTACCCACACCTAATATCCATACATACACACCCTGACACCTGGACATACACCAACATTCCCACACCTGCATCTATACATACACATGCTGACACCTGGACATACACCAACATACAAGCACCTGCATCTATATATACACGCGCTGACAAATGGACATACACCGACGTACCCACACTTGCATCTATACATACATGCACTGACATCTGGACATACAAGCACCTGCATCTATACATACACGCGCTGACACCTGAACCTACACTGACGTTCCCACACCTGCATCTATACATACACATTCTGACACCTGGACATACACAGACGTACCCACACCTGCATCTATACATACACGCGTTGACACCTGGACGTACACTGACGTACACACACCTACATCTATATATGCATGGATGCAAATGTGGGTACGTCTGTATACGTCCAGGTGTTAGCATGTGTATGTATAGATGTTAGGTGTGGGTACATCAGTGTATGTCCAGGTGTCAGCACATGTATGTATAGATTCACATGTGGGTAAGCCGGTGTACGTCCACGTGTCAGCATGTGTAGGTATAGATGCAGGTGTGGGTACGTTGGTGTACGTTTAGGGGTCAGCGTGTTTATGTATAGATGTTGGTGTGTGTATGTCAGTGTACGTACAGATATAGGTGTGTGTATGTATGTATGTATGTATGTATATGTATAGAGGAAGGTGTGATACATACATATAACACATACATGATAGATACATACATATACATATATCACACACACGATAGATAGATAGATAGATAGATAGATAGATAGATAGAACACATACGTACAAGATACATACATACATGATAGATACATATATATACACACACATACGATAGATAGATAGATACATACATACATATATATATATATATATATATATATCACAAACATATATGATTCATACATATATCACACACACATACATGATACATACATGAGAAAGACCTGGGATGGTGATGAGGCCAGGGCCCCCTGCTGATGTTGCGTTGAGGAAGGCAGTGTTCCAGGGCGGATGCCAGTCGGGGAGAGCGCCGCGCAGCCCGGGAAAAATACTGCTGAGGAGCTACATCTGGAAGAGCCCCTGGGAGGGAGAGTGCCACATGCCCCATCCTGCGTGGCAGACTCTGCAGGCCTGCACATGGGAAGGGAGGTCTCTGGCCACACATACTCACCCTTCTGCTGAAGCCCCGCTGCTGTCCCCATCAGCGATCTCCAGCGGGGAGCGGGGCAGGATGAACCTCAACCTGTGAGAACTATCTTCATGATCAAGAGATCTCATATGCAAGATAAGTATGTGTTGGGATAGGGCTGGGGAGGGCGGCTGCTCGGGCACACCCCCGTCAAGTTAAGGAGATTTAACTGAGGAAGCACAAGGGAACTCTCGTCTGGGGACAACAACTGCAGGGAGACCACATCTTTTCAGATGAACATCGGAGGGCGGAAGGCTGCCTAATACTGAAGCACCCTCAGACATTAAACCATATGCAACAACTATTGCAAGCATTCCTGGGGGAAGGTCTGCAGCAGACGGATTTGCATACGGTGATGTCATCCAAGCAGTGGGCCAAAGTTGTCTGGAACCCTCATCTGTATATGAAAAGAGAAAAGGGGCATGCAGGGCATGGCGGCCTTTTGCGGCGCTTGTATAACCCCAAGTTTGCATTAAACACCCCCACCCTCCTTCGGTGTGGGGCTCATGTTGGCCATGCCCAAGCCCCTGAAGCATTCAAGCTGATTTCTTGCAGCAGCTGGGCACTGTAACAGCTTCAGAGCTGCTCTACAAGACAAGTAAAAGGGTGTGGGCCCTGCAGCACCACCTGTAGTTTGCATACACACATATATAGGACAGCATCTCTTATATGCCCCAGGGTCAATAAAATAGTATCCTTGTCTAGGCTATCCATCCCCTCAGAGAAGGTATTTGTCCATGCCGCTACAGCACTACACACCCAGGCTGACGCAATTGCCGGTCTGAGTAAGGTACCTGAATGTGTATAAATGGACTTCAGGGTAATCTCCTGTTTGCGGTCAGCACACTCTTTGAGGGTAGCCGTATCCTGGGACGGGAGGGCTACCTTCTTGGATAAGCGTGTTAATGCTTTGTCCACCCTAGGGGAGCATTCCCATCGTAACCTATCCGTTGATGGGAAAGGATACGCCATAAGAATCCTTTTGGAAATCTGCAGTCTTTTATCTGGAGATTCCCAAGCTTTTTCACATAACTCGTTCAGCTCGTGTGAGGGGGGAAAGGTTACCTCAGGCTTCTTTCCCTTGTACATATGTACCCTCTTGTCAGCGACAGGGGGTTCCTCTGTGATGTGCAAAACATCTTTTATTGCCATAATCATAAATCGAATGGATTTTGCCAATTTTGGCTGTAACTTTGCATCATCGTAATCGACACTGGAGTCAGAATCCGTGTCGGTATCTGTGTCAACAATTTGGGATAGTGGGCGCTTATGAGACCCTGACAGTCCCTGCAACATAGGATCAGGCATGGGTTGAAACCCTGACTGTCCCAAAGCTTCTGCCTTGTCTAATCTTTTGTGCAATGAGTTTACACTAGCATTTAAAACATTCCACATATCCATCCAATCAGCTGTCGGCGGAGACACCACATTCATTTGCTCCCGCTCCTCTCTAATATAGCCTTCTTCCTCAGACATGTCGACACATGTGTACCGACACACTACACACACAGGGAATGCTTTTTCTGAAGACAGTTTCCCCACAAGGCCCTTTGGAGAGACAGAGAGAGAGTATGCCAGCACACCCCCCAGCGCTATATAACCCAGGAATAAAACAGTAACTTAATGTTTGCCCAGTAGTGCTGCTGTATGTAATTTGCGAATTATGTGCCCCCCCCACCCCTCTTTTCAACCCTCTTGTGTAACGTGGTATAAGCAGGGTAGAGTCCGGGGAGCTTCCTCTCAGCGGTGCTGTGGAGAAAAAATGGCGCTGGTGAGTGCTGAGGGAGAAGCCCCGCCCCCTCGGAGGCGGGCTTCTGTCCCGCTTAAACTGTAAAATTGGTGGGGGCTCATACATATATAAAGTGCCCAGCTGTATATATGTTATATTTTTGCGAAAGAGGTTTATATTGCTGCCCAGGGCGCCCCCCCTGCGCCCTTCACCCTTACAGTGACCGGAGTATGTGAGGTGTATGGGAGCAAAGGCGCACAGCTGCAGTGCTATGCGTTACCTCAGTGAAGATCATGAAGTCTTCTGCCGCCTCTGAAGTCTTCTTTTCTTCTCATACTCACCCGGCTTCTATCTTCCGGCTCTGCGAGGGGGACGGCGGCGCGGCTCTGGGACGGACGGCGAGGGTGAGATCCTGCGTACCAATCCCACTGGAGCTAATGGTTTCCAGTAGCCTAAGAAGCAGGACCTTGCAACTCAGAGAGCAGGGCTGCTTCTCTCCCCTCAGTCCCTCGATGAGGGAGTCTGTTGCCAGCAGTGCTCCCTGAAAATTAAAAACCTAACAAAATACTTTCTGTCAGAAAGCTCAGGAGAGCTCCTGAAAAGCACCCAGTCTCCACTGGGTACAGTATCAAACTGAGTTCTGGAGGAGGGGCATAGAGGGAGGAGCCAGTGCACACCCAGAACTAAAGTCTTTCTTAAAGTGCCCATGTCTCCTGCGGAGCCCGTCTATCCCCATGGTCCTTACGGAGTCCACAGCATCCTCTAGGACGTTAGAGAAAATAGGATTTTAATACCTACCGGTAAATCCTTTTCTCTTAGTCCGTAGAGGATGCTGGGCACCCGTCCCAGTGCGTACTGTGTCTGCAGTTATTAAATGGCCCTTAACTCCAGAACATTTATGTGGAGATGAAAACATCCAAGGAAGACTTGACCATCTTCCTTGGATGTTTTCCCCCTGTGTGACTGCTCTCCAGCCTCGGAGGGTTGCATCCGTGGTCCCTAGGATCCCGTCCTGGATCCCGAACCATCGCCCCTCTAGGTGGTGAGAACTGTGCAGCCACCAATGGAGTGAGATTCTGGTCTTGGAAGACAGGATTATCCTCCGGTGCATGTGTAGGTGGGATCCGGACCACTTGTCCAACAGGTCCCACTGGAACACTCTGGCATGGAACCTGCCAAACTGAATGGCCTCGTAGGCCGCAACCATCTTCCCCAGCAACTGAATGCATTGATGGATTAACACTCTTGCTGGTTTCAGAATTTGTTTGACCAGACTCTGGATCTCCAGAGCCTTTCCACTAGAAGAAAACCTCTTCTGTGTCCAGTATCACTCCCAAAAACAACAACCGCGTCATTGGGACCAACTGCGATTTTGGCAAGTTTAGGAGCCAACCATGTTGTTGAAGAACTGTCAGGGAGAGTAGATGTTTTGCACCAACTGGTCCCTGGATCTCGCCTTTATCAGGAGATCATCCAAGTACGGGATAATTGTGACTCCTTGCTTGCAAAGGAGAACCATCATTTCCGCCATCACCCTGGTGAAAATCCTCGGAGCCGTGGACAGACCAAACGGCAACGTCTGAAATTGGTAATGACAATCCTGAATTGCAAACCTCAGGTAGCTTGATGCAGTGGCTAAATGGGAACATATAAGTAGGCATCCTTTATGTCTACCAAAACCATGAAATCTCCTTTATCCCCCGGACTGGAGATCACTACCCTGAGAGATTCCATCTTGAAATTGAATTTCTTTAGGTAGAAATTAAGGGATTTCAGATTTAAGATTGGTCTGACTGAGCCGTCCGGCTTCGGGACCACGAAGAGGCTTGAATAAAAACCTTCTCCCTGCTGACTAAGGCTGATTTGAACAATCGGTGAGGGGGAACGTCTTGAAACCCCAGTTTGTACCCTTGGGACACTATTTGTAAAACCCACGAGTCCAGGTCCGAATGAATCCAGAACTGACTGAAGAGTTTTAGACGTGCCCCCCACTGGTGCGGGCTCCTGCAAGAGAGCCCCAGCGTCATGCAGTGGATTTGGCAGAAGCAGAGGACGATCTCTGCTCCTGCGATCTTGAAGAGGCTACAGACCTCTTCCCTCTTTTCCTTCCTCTACCTGCAAAGAAAGGGGAATCTTAACTTCTTGCATATCTATTGGGCCGAAATGACTGCGTCAGATAATGATGCGTCTTCATCCGTTGAGAGGGAACATAGGGCAAGAAGGATGACTTACCTGCGGGAGCTGCCGAGATCAAATTAACTAGGCCGTCGCCAAACAAGGCTTCACCTTCATAGGGAAGAGACTCCCTTTCTTCTTGGAGTCAGCATCAGCATTCCCTTGGTGAATCCACAATGCCCTCCTATCCGAGACTGCCATGAAATTGGCCCGTGAGCACTTGTGCCCGGTGTAGGATTTTTAAATATGTGTAGTTTACTGTATGCAAGGGTTTAAAACCTTTTAGGAACTGAGCTCTAAGGTGTATTACATGTAGTTTAAAAAAAACAAAAAAGGTTTATTTTATGGCAGTAGTTTCCAAACTGGGGTTCTTGCACTGGTAGCATAGTTTGGTGGTCCAGGATCAATTAAAATTATTTATACTTTATTAAATTGGCAAAACCATTCCCTCACAACATAACTGAACCTGAGGATGACATGCTATAAACACAATTTACTTAATTTTATATTTTTTTCTGAATTTCTCAATAAAAAAAACTTTGGCCTAGGGGTGCCGTGAAACAAATTTTGATACTCTAGGGCAGGGGTGTCAAACCCATGGGCCGCATGCCGCCCCCAATGCATCCTTTTGTGGCCCACAGGCCGGGGTCCGGCAGGGGTCCGACAGGGGTCCTTTTGTGGCCCGATCACCTTGCTTAGAGCGAGGGCAGGAGAGTGCAGCCAGAGTCTTTGCTTTCTATGTGCGGCACCATCTTCCCGAAGAGATCACCGGGAAGATAGTGCCCCTTCCACTGGCTACAGCACAGGTATACTGGGGTGGGGTAGCAAACTGGGGGCCCCAATGGGCCCCTCCAGCAGTCCCTCTACCAAAACACGTCTTTTGGTGGTTTTGCGGTGTTGTTATAACTACATGGTGACGATACTGTAGCACAGAGATTTTCAACCATTTACAACTCACGTCACACAGAACAAGATTTAAATATTGACAAGGCACACTGAAATATAATGGTGATGCATGGTGCAGTATCGTGTCCTAGGATGTCATGTCGCAGCTTCTCCATAGGTAACGCCTGAACAGGCCCGGTGACAGGGGGGACAAAGGGGACACTTGTTCAGGGCTCCAAGTATTAAGAACAGAAATAATGGGGCCACAGTGCCAATATTGCTTTTTAAAGTGTATCCACCAACTGCTCAATTTAAGCAGGAAAACAATTAACAGGCCAACTAAACCCTCCCCCCTCCTTTTACCCCATCACTTTGTCCAGTCCCTGTGGTCCATACTGTATTGCCATTATTATGCATGTTGCTGTGCTGGCCCTTTTCTGAATGTCCCTGCCACCGCCACCGAAGAGCTGGATAGCCCAGTATGAAAACCACCTGCCGGCCTCACTGACGGTCCGAGTCAAAGGCTCCATTTTTTTTTAAAGATCCCTCTGCCAAGTTAAGGGGGGGTTGAGGGGGCCCCAGAGATATCAGTGTACTGGGCCCCGAGATTTCTGTTGCTGGCCCTGACCCTCAGGGGCGTATCTACCCCTTGGCCAGGATGGCACTTGCCAGGGGCACCATCCAGCTGTGCCAACCGTGGCTAAGGGATAGAGTTCTGCAGTCTCGAAAGGGCGCTATGGCAATCAGCGTGGGACTGACCAATTAGACGGTGAGGGAAGGATACTGAAATTGTCCCAACCCTGTTACAGTTTGAAACGCCCCTCAACTGCTGTCCACTGCTTCACTCCTAGCTCTGCCCCTTTGAAATTATTAATCCCTACCCCCCGGTAGGCGGAGTTCTCCAGGCCCATACTCAGGAGTCACCACTGCTGTACATTATGTGCCGGTTGTAGAGGCAGAGCGGGGAACATCAGAGAACGCCACAAATTACACAGTGGGCAAGGAGATGGCTGGAGACAGCTGCACAGCCATGCCTTGCAAGTTCGAGAGAGCTGTTGAATTTCAGCACTTCAAGTCAGAGCCTGCCCCCTGCTGCCCAAGCAGTCCGTGACAGTTAGTGTCGAGGAGGGGGGGATTTGTGCATGTGTGCTCTCAGTGTGTGTGTGGGGGGGGTGGGGGGGTGGAGGATGTGTGTGACTGTGAGGGAGCTGTCAGTGTCAGTGGGGAGAGGAGCAGGAGGGAGTTGTCAGTGTGTGGAAGTGATGAGAGTTGTCAGTACTGGGAAAATGTGTGTGTGTGTGTACTAGATTTAGGAGTGTGTGTTTGTGAGAGGTTTCAGTTGGGGAATTAGAGTTCATACAGTAATTAAATGTTTTCATATTGAGAACTACATCTCCCAGCATATACAGTGTGCTGGGGATGCTAACAAGCTTTATTTAAAAGTTTAAAAAACATTGCTTTTATGACTGCAATGGTTAAAAAGGGAGAGCTATAAATCAATTTATCAGTGAATGATCGCAGTTTGAGCTGTTACATTTTACTGAACCACCTATCCCTCCACACTCACTACCTGTCCTCAGGATACATTTACCATCCCGGCAGACGGTATACCGGCGGTCATTTGACCGATGTTGGAATCCTGACACCACTTGGGAGACTGGTGCCGGCACACAGACAGCCAACATCCCGAAGGCGAGTATTGGAGGGAGGGTTAGGACCGGGGGAGGGGGTGTTAGGGAAGGCACTAGGAGGGGGGGGGTTAGTCCTAGCTGCCACCCCCTGAGGGTTAGCCCTATCCGCCACCCCCCCAGAGGGTTAGGATTAGGATTAGGTATCATGTGACTGCTGGAATCCCGAGCGCCGGATGCCATACCCAACCCCCTTTACTTTTTCAGGCATTTCTATCTCTCCTCTCTCTATGGTGTTCCGTTTGCCCACTTTCCCTTGTGCTTTTCTCTCTCTCTCCTTTGTTTAGAGCATCAGTTTCTGTAGTCCACTTTATCCTTATTTTTTCCAGTGTTTCACTATCTCTCTGATGTAATGAGGATGTATGGTCTAGAGGGATCAGTAATGCATTGTACTGTATAGAGGCGTCAGGGATGTAGCGTAGGGTATAGAGGCGTCAGGGATGTAGCGTAGGTTATAGAGGCATCAGGAATGTAGCGTAGGGAATAGAGGCGTCAGGGATTTAGCTTAGGGAATATAGGCATCAGGGATGTACTAGCAGGTATATAGAGGTCAGTGTACTGTATAGAGGGGTCAGTAATGCAGTGATGGTTATAGAAAGGTCAGTGATGTAGTGTAGGGTATAGAGGGGTCAGTTATGTAGTGTGGGGTAAAGAGGGGTCAGTAAAGATACTAAGCTGAAGTACTTAGAACACTTCTTGAATTAAGACACAACCTGCAAGAAAAAGTATGCAATATGGGTGAAAAGGCAAATGTCAGAGGTCTGATACAAGTGACCAGCTCCACACCTTGCACCACATAGCGTTATGTTAAACTGGGATATGTTCTTTTTTGGTGTGTGTGTGTGTGTGTGTGTGTGTGTGTGTATGTGTGTGTGTGTGGGGGGGGGGGGGGGGGCAAAGGAAATTTTTGCCATTGGCTCCTTTGGTCTAGAACCAGCCCTGATCACAAAATATTTTTGTCTGAGCAGACTGGACACTGATCAGCGTTGGCTCATTCTCAGCCCCCCGCCCAGCCTCTGCTGCCAACAGACTGCTATTAGCTAGTTAACCTTCTGCCTTCCCTATCTATGACACAGACTGCTGCTAATGCTACCAGAATGTTCCCAGTGGCTTCACACCAACAGTGAATCCCAGCCGATGATGTAGGGCAGCGTGTGGGGGAGGGGGTCAGTTGCTGTGGCTCCAACATGGTAACCGCCAATGGACTGCAATGCTTTATCGAAAGGGGGGGCGCCAGTCCCTTACTTTGCCAGGGGCGCTTGGACCCCTAGCTACACCTCTGTTGACCCTAACCGATACCCCTAAACTAACCATAATTCCTGCAGTAAAAATCCATGTTTCTATGTATATAGGGGGTCATTCCGAGTTGATCGCTTGCTGCCGTTGTTCGCTGCGTAGCAATCAGTTGAAAAAAAATGGCTAATCTGTGCATGCGCATGCTCCGTAATGTGCATGCGCATCGTACGGGTACAAAGTCCATTGTGGTTTTGCACTAGTTCTAGCGATTATTCCAATCACAGAACAGGCCACAAGGAGATTGACAGAAAGAGGGCGTTTCTGGGTGTCAACTGACCGTTTTCAGGGAGTGCTTGGAAAAATGCAGGCGTGGCAGAAGAAATGCAGACGTGGCTGGGCTTTCGCTGGATGGGTGTGTGACATCAAAAGCCGTCCCTCGGTTGTTAGAATCAACGCACACGAAGTGTAACTACAGTGCTGGTCTTATTTTGAAACGATTTTGCAGGCGCTCTGCTGCTCAAGTGTTCGCACTTCTCCAAAGTGAATATACACTCTCCAGTGGGCAGCGACAATGCGTTTGCATGGCTGCTAAAAACTGCTAGCGAGCAATCAACTCAGAATGACCCCCATAGTGTATTGCAAGAAAATATCTGTAAATCCAATGGTACCGTAAGTGCGGTATATACTCGCACTTCTTTGCGGGGTGAGAACATCTCCCCTAAGTGAAGTCAGCCCTATGAATAGAGTTTGTGTGATCCCTGTGCAACAGTCACAGAAAGGGTTCATCTCTGCAGTTTGTCACTCAAATTACATTGCTGCATTTTTTCTAGAAGTGGATCTGAGAGCTGTTACCCGCAGACCAGCTACAATAATTATCCTGGGTACTCACTAGACCAGTGGTACTCAAACTGCACCCTGGGGTGCCTCAGGACACTTGCAGGGGTGCCTTGGATTGGTGGTCCAGGACCAATTCAAAATATTTATAGTTAGTGTTATAGGCAAAACCAGTGCTGTTGGCTGGCAATCATAACATATGTGCACAAGCAGAAGCAAATCCTGTCCCCTACCAAAGGGCCAGTGCTAGGGTGTTTGGCGCCTCCCTGCAAACTATTAATTTGGGCCCTCTCTCCAATACTTAATAAAGGGACAGTGCGCTCCTTAAAAAAAGAAGGTGTGGTATCACAAGGAAGGGGCATGGCCACACAATAGCACCCCAAATCAAAATACGCCACACAGTAGCACTATCTTATTGTCATTACACCGCATGTAATAATAATAATAATAATAATAATAATACCCACAGTCGCAGTGCCCTTTATACACATAACCACCATATCAGTGCAGCTTACACACATAATGCCAACAGTAGCAGTGCCCCTTCTACACATGCCCACGGTGGCAATCCTTTACATGGCAAATATCAACCTGGTTTTGCCATGTAAAGGATTGCCACTTTAAAAAACAAACAATAAAAAAAAAAAAAACAACAGGAAAAAACACAAAATCTCTCACTTTCTGATTCTCACACCCTATTACATTCCTCCCTATATATTTAAATGTTTCTATTACTGTATGTTCCCTCTTCCCTTCTCCAAACTATACACATAATCTTTTAGTATTTCCAGGTAAGTTTTGTGATGTAGGCCATGCACAATTTTAGTTGCCCTAATGTATTTACAGCCTTCTGGAGATATGGCTTCAGGAACTGAACACAGGATTCTAAATGTGGCTGTACCAAGGACCTATACAGTGGCATTACAGGTTGAGTATCCCTTATCCAAAATGCTTGGGACCAGAGGAATTTTGGATATCGGATTTTTCTGTATTTTGGAATAATTGCATACCATAACGAGATATTATGGTGATGGGACCTAAATCTAAGCACAGAATGCATTTATGTTTCATATACACCTTATACACACAGCCTGAAGGTCATTTTAGCCAATATTTTTTATAACTTTGTGCATTAAACAAAGTGTGTGTACATTCACAGAATTCATTCATGTGTCATATACACCTTATACACACAGTCTGAAGTTCATTTAATACAATATTTTTAATAACTTTGAGTATTAAACAAAGTTTGTGTACACTGAGCCATCAAAAAACAAAGGTTTCACTATCTCAGTCTCACTCAAAAAAGTCCGTATTTCGGAATATTCCGTATTTCGGAATATTTGCATATGGGATACTCAACCTGTATTACTTTTTTCTGCTACTGGTTCTTTAACCTATGCAAACAAGCATCTGACTTGCCTTTCCTATTGCTTTGTTACATTGCTCACCTGAAATAGTAATACTTAGATAGCTTTCCTCTTGCCATTATAATGCCCTTAATATTATAGTTAGCCTTTGCATTTTTGAGACGTGTATGATTTTGCATTTTTTGGCATTAAATGTTGCCATGTTCTTGACCATTCCTCTAGTCCAGGGGCAGAACTGCCAGAGACAACGGAGTCAGTTGCCGCCGGGCTCCAGCCCTGAAGGGGCTCCAGCCCTAAAGGGGCTTCCTCCATTGCCCCCCGGCTGTTACGTGCCCTTCCTACTAAATAGACAAAGGCGCTACCAGCAGGGTCTCGCAGTTTGTACATTCCATGCCGTAACACCCTTCTTTCCACCTTTTTTAAGACCCAGCCCAGCAGCCTCGCCGCTGCCACCACCGCTAGCTGCAGCACTGCCAGCGGTGGGATGCCCCTGCTTCTTCTCACACCACAGATAGCTGGGCAGCACTGCAACTGCCTGCCTGATTGCTCCGCCCCCTTCCGGCTCCCAAGCACCTCTGCTGCCCAGTGATCCAGGAGCCTGCTGCTAGGAAGAAGTGGCCGAGCTTCAGCAAGCGAGTCTGGACACTGGCGGAGGAAGCCATGATTACCAGATAATGGGGAGTGGAGAGCCAGTTCCAAGGTAATACTTTATACAGCTGGTTGAGATCCTGGTCGGTGGATATGGATTCCAAGAAAACCCTGGAGGTGCTTCCTTTCAAGGGAGACACTCTCTTTGGAGAAGACCTCAATAAGATTGTAGCTGATCTGGCTACTGCTAAAACAGCTTGCCTACCTCGTATGACTCCTACCACGCAGAAGGCTAAAAGTACTTTCCCTTGGCCCTTTCATCCCTCAGGTAAAGCGTACCCAAGGTCAGGCATACCCAAAGCAAGCTCATGCTTCCAGACCTGCCAAGCCCAGACTGAAGCAAGCCTGGGCTGCCCATCAGCCTGCTTCCAAAACGGACAAGCCTGCCGCATGACGGTGCAGGCCTCCCTCTGGGGGATCCCAGGGTGGGGGGCCCGACTTCTAGGTTTGGCATAGAAAGGTATAATTCTAAGCTAGAGAATTCTGTTTGGAGCTCACCTTGTACTTTGTGAAGAAATAATCAGCATTGTGGCTGAGCAGATACATGTAGTGTGTGGCTGCAAACTGCATGGATCTGCTGCGTTGTAATGCTGATACTTTTTTTTTGCAAAGTACCAATAGCTTCATATAATGTTCACAATTTTTATGCAGGATCAAATAGCTCAATACGTAGGGTGTTTGATTAGAATTCATCAGGTTATAGGTTTGAATCCTGGGTATGGTAGTTTGAGATGTGTTATTTAATAAAGTATGTTGTTCTGACTGCTGGGATATCATACTAAATAAATGGAGTTGATCAATTTTTTTTTTATTTTTTTTTTAAACTAGGGACAATTTCCAGATACTTTTCTTTATAACTGAGATTGCCCCCTGGAACTTCACATCAGTTGACAACTATGCATGAGTGGGCAGTGCTTGCTCTGGATCTGCCCACCCATTTATGTGCCGTCATAAAAGAAAGCACAACTGACAGTTATCCTGGGCGTACACTACACAATTATCTGTCAGGCTATCTATCCAGTCTGGATGGATGGAATGAAAATCTGGTAATGTATAGTAGCAAATGTCAATTAACCATTTGCTCCCAAACACTAGAAAAGTGGTCAAAAATGGTCATTACACAAATTGGTTAAACCCAAAATTTAACCAATTTGTTTAGGGGACCATGTTTGTCCATTTTCTAGTGTTTGAGAGTAAATCGTTGATGGTCATTTGCTCACATAGATAACCGGATTTCTATTCCAACCAGCCAGTGTTGGAGATATGGTCTGCCAGATTACATAATGCATACCAGAGCCATAACTAGACTTTTTGGTGCCCTGTGACAGAGAATAATATGCCCCCCCCCCCTCCCCTCCCCATTTTTGCAATATGGACAAAAGGCGCATGCCTTGTGGGGAAGGGGCATAACAAGATTGGTCTCAGAGAAAGCACATGAGATATGAAGATATATCTAGTATACTTGACACTGAATGGTTTGTGGTATTGCCGGGGTGCCCTCCTTAAATGCATATACAGTCACACATGGCGTGTTTGTGCAAATGGCATATCAGCAGTCAGCACTAACTGGTGACATGCCATTTGTACAAGTAAGCCATGTGTGACTAATATATAAACATACTTTATTAAATAACACCTCAAACTATCATACCCAGGATTCAAATCTATAACCTGTTGAATTCTAATCAAACACCCTACCCATTGAGCTACTTGATCCTGCATCTATTCTAACCTCCAAAAACAGATTCAGTTGCATTTTCCAGCGTGTTTTGTTTGCGCCTTTGCAAATGTCTTACATCGACAAACTTATTTAGTACTATTTTGCAAATAGGGTTACATTGTCGCAACATTGTGTTCCCTAATTGCTTGATTTTTTAAATGCAACAATTGATAAAGACACCTGATAATTGCTCTGTGGAGTGTTATTTTGTGTCTACTTCTTATCTACATTTAATTACCTACCTCTAATCAAGGCATTTTTAAATGCTGGGGGCTGCCAGGACGTGAGGCCTACCTAGACTTTAGATCGGAATTTGAATGTACTTGTGAACTAACTTCATTTCCTACTTCTAAATTCATTCCTAAATTCACTACTTACATTAATCCTGTAGTTGGGCATTTTGAGCCTTCAATTGTGGGTATTGTTTTGTGTCCAGACCAGCAGCTGGTGGTGTGCATTTGCTGGAAAGGCATCGAAGACCTCCGATATGATGCATCTCCTGATGTGTGTCTCCCTCAAGTGGCTGTCAGCAAATGCATGCTAGACACCCCATTCCAAGCTGATTGTGACATCACGGAACATGCATCATAGAACAGGCATGCCAGAATATGGGTCTTCAACCTGCGACCCTCCAGCTGCTGTGGAACTACATATACCAGCATGCCCTGCCTCAGTTTTAGCATACCTTAATAGCAAAACTGTGGCAGGGCATGCTGGGATGTGTAGTTTCACAGCAGCTGGAGGGCCACAGGATGAAGACCCATGTGCTAGAGCCAAGCCGCAGGTACATTGAATGCTAGCAAGCTGAATGTTTAAATCCTTTTTGTTCCGCAGCATTCCAATGCGGAAGATTCCATGGAACCAGAGATTATTCCATTGAGAAGGACATGCTGCCTGGATGACTGCACTGTGCAAATTAAATCACGGAGCCAGTTGGCTTGTGGGTGGCTCTGGTGACTGGGTGGTTGGGTGGGCGGTGTGTCAGAGGTGGAGCACATGCAAATGAATGTGTATCATCCTGCTAGTGAGAGTGAAAACTCATGCAGGAGTGTGCCTGCTTGTCAGTGGGTTATGCACCTTGCCAGGCGTCAAATCTACATGGAGCAGCTGGAGGGGACAAGAGCAGGTTTGCAAAATATAGATAGAAGAGCATATATGCTGGCGCATTCTCCATGATTGTGTCAGCTTATGTTTTGGTGCACTGCACTTTCCTCCACTAAGTTTTAGCCATTTTGGTTAAACGCAAGTGTAGTTGCTTTTCGCCCTTTTGGCTGTGATCTTGTATCGTGGTTGAAGAGTCTGCTGGAGGGATTGTTTTCTTCATTGACGAGAGACTGAAGATATTACAGGATGGAAGGCTTGGGAACACTATCTGTTTTTCAGTTGTGGAAGAGTTGAAAGACAGCTTTTACTTGCCAATATCTCTCTTTTGCAAAGAGCTACGCATTGGAAAATTCAGGGCTATACCGTGTAGATGAAGCACTAACAGGAGGCTTTAAAATTTTCATTCTAGTTTCCTTCGTTTGGGAGAAAAATGCAAAGGTACAAGACAGCTTTTCCTTGCCAATATCTCTCTTTTGCAAAGAGCTGCACATTGGAAAATTCAGGGCTATGCCGTGTAGATGATGGCCTAACAGGAGGCTTTAAAATTTTCTTTCTAGTGTCCTTCGTTTGGGAGAAAAATGCAAAGGTACAAGACAGCTTTTCCTTGCCAATATCTCTCTTTTGCAAAGAGCTACGCATTGGAAAATTCAGGGCTATGCCGTGTAGATGATGGCCTAACAGGAGGCTTTAAAATTTTCTTTCTAGTGTCCTTCGTTTGGGAGAAAAATGCAAAGGTACAAGACAGCTTTTCCTTGCCAATATCTCTCTTTTGCAAAGAGCTACGCATTGGAAAATTCAGGGCTATACCGTGTAGATGAAGCACTAACAGGAGGCTTTAAAATTTTCATTCTAGTGTCCTTCGTTTGGGAGAAAAATGCAAAGGTAGCTTGTGCCATCGCCACTCTGCTCCTTGTGCTGCCTTGGCGGTTTACATGAGCCACTGCGGTGACGTTGTCTGACTGGATCAGAACCGGTTGGTCGCAAAGTAAGGTCTCCGCTTGACGTAGGGCATTGTATATGGCCCCTAGTTTCAGGATGTTGATGTGAAGACAAGTCTCTTGACTTGACCAAAGACCTTGGAAATTTCTTCCCTGTGTGACTGCTCCCCAACCTTGGAGGCTTGCATCTGTGGTCACCAGGATCCAGTCCTGAATGCCGAATCTGCGTCACTCGAGAAGGTGAGCACTCTGCAGCCACCACAGGAGTGATACCCTGACCCTGGGGGACAGGGTGATCAACCAATGCATCTGTAAATGTGACCCAGACCACTTGTCCAGTAGGTCCCATTGGAATGTATTCGCATGGAACCTGCCGAATGGAATGGCTTTGTATGATGCCACCATCTTTCCCAGGACTCGAGTGCAGTGATGCACTGACACAAGTTTTGGTTTCAATAGGTTCCTGACAAGAGTCATGAGTTCCTGGGCCTTTTCTATCGGGAGATAAACCCTCTTCTGGTCTGTGTCCAGAATCATGCCCAAGAAAGACAGACGAGTCGTAGGAACCAACTGCGACTTTGGGATATTGAAAATCCAGCCGTGTTGCTGTAACACTTTCAGTGAAAGTGATACGCTGTTCAGCAACTGCTCTCTTGATCTCGCTTTTATGAGATCGCTCAAGTACGGGATAATTGTGACACCTTGCTTGCGCAGGAAAACCATCATTTCCACCATTACCTTGGTGAAAATTCTCTGGGCCGTGGAGAGACCAAACAGCAACGTCTGAAATTTGCAATGACAGTCCTGTACCGCAAATCTGAGGTACGACTGATGAGATGGATAAATTTGGACATGAAGGTATGCATCCTGTACACAAATGCGGACAACAGGTGTCAAGCCGTGTGTTGCCTTTGTCAAGCTGTAATAAGTAGGGGTAAGGACGTTAACCACCTCAGAACATCCTCCCTTATACGTCACCTGCAGCGCATTAATCATAAGTCAGTGACAAGTTCAAAAACTTTGGATGACAGCGGAAGCAGTCCACTGACCACTAAATCCCTTCCTCTTGTAACCAAGCTCCTGCAAACCACACCACCAACTCCCTCAGTGTCAATTTCCTCCTTAGACAGGAGAGCCAATAGTCCTGCAGGCCATGTCACTGGCAAGTCTGACGAGTCCTCTCCTGCCTGGGATTCCTCCGATGCATCCTTGAGTGTAACGCCTACTGCTGCTGGCGCTGCTGTTGTTGCTGCTGGGAGTCGATCGTCATCCCAGAGGGGAAGTGGGAAGACCACTTGTACTACTTCCAGTAGGCAATTGACTGTCCAACAGTCCTTTGCGAGGAAGATGAAATATCACAGCAGTCATCCTGCTGCAAAGCGGATAACTCAGGTCTTGTCAGCCTGTGTGGTGAGAAACGTGGTTCCGGTATCCATCGTTAATTCAGAGGCAACTAGAGACTTCATTGAGGTACTGTGTCCCCGGTACCAAATGCCATCTAGGTTCCATTTCTCTAGGCAGGCGATACCGAAAATGTACACAGACCTCAGAAAAAGAGTCACCAGTGTCCTAAAAAATGCAGTTGTACCCAATGTCCACTAGTCCACATGTCCGTGGTTAAGTGGAGCAGGGCAGACTCAGGACTATATGACTGTGACAGCCCACTGGGTAGATGTATTGCCTCCCGCAGCAAGAACAGCAGCGGCGGCACCAGTAGCAGCATCTCGCAAATGCCAACTCGTTCCTAGGCAGGCTACGCTTTGTATCACCGCTTTCCATAAGAGGCACACAGCTGACAACCTCTTACGGAAACTGAGGAACATCATCGCAGAATGGCTTACCCCAATTTGACTCTCCTGGGGATTTGTGACATCGGACAACGCCACCAATATTGTGCGTGCATTACATCTGGGCAAATTCCAGCACGTCCCATGTTTTGCACATACATTGAATTTGGTGGTGCAGAATTATTTAAAAAACGACAGGGGCATGCAAGAGATGCTGTCGGTGGCCCGAAGAATTGCGGGCCACTTTCTGCATTCAGCCACCGCGTGCCGAAGACTGGAGCACCACCAAACATTCCTGAACCTGCCCTGCCATCCTCTGAAGCAAGAGGTGGTAACGAGGTGGAATTCAACCCTCTATATGCTTCAGAAGATGGAGGAGCAGCAAAAGGCCATTCAAGCCTATACATCTACCCACGATATAGGCAAAGGAGGGGGAATGCACCTGACTCAAGCGCAGTGGAGAATGATTTCAACGTTGTGCAAGGTTCTGCAATCCTTTGAACTTGCCACACGTGAAGTCAGTTCAGACACTGCCAGCCTGAGTCAGGTCATTCCCCTCATCAGGCTTTTGCAGAAGAAGCTGGAGACATTGAAGGAGGAGCTAAAACAGAGCGATTCCGCTAGGCATGTGGGACTTGTGGATGGAGCCCTTAATTCGCTTAACCAGGATTCAATCTGTTGAAATCAGAGCAATAAATTTTGGCCACCGTGCTCGATCCTAGATTTAAAACCTACATTGTATCTCTCTTTCCTGCAGACACAAGTCTGCAGAGGTTCAAAGACCTGCTGGTGAGAAAATTGTCAAGTCAAGCGGAACGTGACCCGTCAACAGCTCCTCCTTCACATTCTCCCGCAACTGGGGGTGCGAGGAAAAGGCTAAGAATTCCGAGCCCACCCGCTGGCGGTGATGCAGGGCAGTCTGGAGTGAGTGCTGACATCTGGTCCGGACTGAAGGACCTGGCAACGATTACTGACATGTCGTCTACTGTCACTGCATATGATTCTGTCACCTTTGAAAGAATGGTGGAGGATTATATGAGTGACCGCATCCAGGTAGGCACGTCAGACAGTCCGTATGTATACTGGCAGGAAAAAGAGGCAATTTGGAGGCCCTTGCACAAACTGGCTTTATTCTACCTAAGTTGCCCTCCCTCCAGTGTGTACTCCAAAAGAGTGTTTAGTGCAGCCGCTCACCTTGTCAGCAATCGGCGTACGAGGTTACTTCCAGAAAATGTGGAGAAGATGATGATCATCAAAATGAATTATAATCAATTCCTCCGTGGAGACATTCACCAGCAATTGCCTCCAGAAAGTACACAGGGATCTGAGATGGTGGATTCCAGTGGGGACGAATTAATAATCTGTGAGGAGGGCGATGTACACAGTGAAAGGGGTGAGGAATCGGAGGATGATGAGGTGGACATCTTGCCTCTGTAGAGCCAGTTTGTGCAAGGAGAGATTGATTGCTTCTTTTTTGGTGGGGGTCCAAACCAACCAGTCATTTCAGTCAGCCGTGTGGCAGACCCTGTTGCTGAAATGATGGGTTCGTCAATGTTTTTCTTTTCAATCTAAGCCCCTGCAGTTTTCTGTAAGAATCTGCTTCGCTATGATGATCAACAAGTCACAAGGGCAAACACTCAGGGCTGGAGGCGTAGATCTTAGGACCAGCTGCTACAAGCATGGCAAAGGTGTCACTATCATTGGTGACACCCAGAGAGGCAGCGAGGGAGATTGTAATGCAGTGCGCGCAGATAAGCAGCGCAATGGTAAAATGGAGGCATGGTCTCATAGGTAGGGGTGTGGCCTGTTGGCCTGAATCTCCATTTTGTTGCTCCGGGTATCCCGGGGGTTGAGTGCTGCACCCGGGGACTAGTGTGTGAGTGGTGCTGGCTCCTGCACAGTGACAGAAACTGGGTGTTGCACGTAATGTCACAGTGAAACACCCATATTCTGTCACTGAAGAGGAGCCGGCACTTTGGTGTCACCCCCCTTGGCGGGTGACACTCGGGTGTGGGCCGCAACCCCGTTGTGATGCCACTGACCCATGGGAAGCTTTACGTGGCTTACCCATGTGTTAGTAGCCCCAAGCATCTTTTGTGTTAGTCCCTGAAGAAAAACTTCAAATATTTACAAATAAATTTTGTAATCAATGGGCCTAATTCAGTAAGGATTGCAAATTCTGCTAAGTAACAGAATTTGCAATCCTTTGGTTCGCATGCTGGGGCCACCCAGCATGCCGCCTCCCTTCTTGACCACGCTGAAATTGCAGTCGCAGTGCAGTTCAGCGTGATCATAAAAAATGGGTTAGCCTCCTGTTGGTGCAGACTGTATGTGTGCGCAGGAAGCCGCCACCATTTTTGTGATCGCAGCTGCTGCATGTGATGTCATGCAACCGCTCTGACCACGCCTCCTGTTTCTCCGTTGCCGACCCCATTTTGAAGCCCTGCCCACGCACCGCTCCATCTCCGACTTGGAAATGGAGTGTTGCTGACCCCCCCCCCCCCCAGCACCGATTGACAGTCAGAGGCGATCGCATTAACTGCGGGGTGCCGCAGAAAATGCAGGCGCATGCATATGCTCTTAGCAATTTTTGCAGTTGGACTGCTTATTGCGATTGCAATCCAACCTGAATCAGGCTCTATTACCTATCACAATGCACTGCGGGTAGTACAAAATGGGGTTAATATAAGAGAAAACCCCCCAGAGCTGTGCTCCTTAACTGTCCCTGGTGGCTAGTGGAGCGGCTGCCCAGTAATCAGTATCCACGCCAGTGCGCACATGGCCCGCCCCCTACAGCCACGCTGGATCACGGTATAGTGTGGGCACAGAAGTCCCTTACCTCCCTTTCATCAGCGGCCTCGTGATCCCGGAGGGCGGTGTGTGTGTGACTGACCTTAGGAAGAAACCGGAGCCTCCGCTGCAGTGACCCAGCAACCAGGGCGCGGGAGTATACTGCGCCGCTGGGAGTGATGGAGCTGCAGTAAAGATGTCTATTAGACCTAGCCTGCTGCAGCCCTTGTAGATTCTTATAAAAAAAAGTTCTTCTTTTCTTGTCAAAATTAATAGCTAAGAATAGGCTGCCTGAGGCAGCCCCCTCTTAAGTGGCCTGCTACTGAAGGCACCAACTACAAACTGAGCTCCCTGTTCATGGAAGCGAGGTTATAGAGGAGGGGGCGCTGAGCATCTTGGGAACAGTCAAAAGCTTTGAGCCTGTTGGTGCCTCAGATCAAGATCCTACTCTACACCCCAATGTGAATCCTTGTGGAGTCCAGTGTACCCCACAGAAGAAATGAATGTGTCACACCCATTGGCAGCAACATTAGAATAGCTGCTGATGGGCACAATTGAGAAAGGAAGGGGGGAAAACATTTGAATCCAGCACATATATGTAATTTGAATATGTAATTTGTACCTTCCTACTTTAAAATGTAATGGATGAACCTCACCCTGTGAGAACTATCTTCATGATCAAGAGATCTCATACGCAAGAAAAGCATGTGCTGGGATAGGGCTGTGGAGGGTGGCTGCTCGGGCACACACCCGTCAAGTTAAGGAGATTCAACTGAGGAAGCACAAGGGAACTGCAGGGAGACCACATATTTTCAGATGAACATGAGAGGGCGGAAGGCTGCCTAATACTGAAGCACCCTCAAACATCAAACCATATGCAACAACTAGTACAAGCATTCCTGGGGAAAGGTCTGCAGCAGACGGATTTGCATACGGTGATGTCATCCAAGCAATGGGCATAGTTGGCTGCAACCCTCGTCTGCATATGAAAAGAGAAAATGGTCACGCAGGGCATGGCGGCCTTTGTGGGGTTGCGCTTGGATGACCCCTAGATCGCTTTATACACCCCCATCAGTGTGGGGCTCATGTTGGCCATGCCCAAGCCCCTGAAGCATTCAAGCTGATTTCTTGCAGCAGCTGGACCCAGTAACAGCTCCAGAGTTGCTCTACAAGACAAGTAAAAGGGTGTGAGCCCTGCAGCACCACCTGTAGTTTGCATACACACATATATAGGACAGCATCTCTTATATGCCCCAGGGGCAATAAAATAGTAGCCTTATCTAGGGTATCCGTCCATGCCGCTACAGCACTACACACCCAGGCCGACGCAATTGCCGGTCTGAGTAAGGTACCTGAATGTGTATAAATGGACTTCAGGGTAATCTCCTGTTTGCGGTCAGCAGACTCTTTGAGGGTAGCCGTATCCTGGGATGGGAGGGCTACCTTCTTGGATAAGCGTGTTAATGCTTTGTCCACCCAAGGGGAGGACTCCCATCGTAACCTATCCGTTGATGGGAAAGGGGAATCCTTTTGGAAATCTGCAGGAGATTCCCAAGCTTTTTCACATAACTCGTTCAGCTCGTGTGAGGGGGGAAAGGTTACCTCAGGCTTCTTTCCCTTGTACATATGTACCCTCTTGTCAGGGATAGGGGGCTCCTCTGTGATGTGCAAAACATCTTTTATTGCCATAATCATATATCAAATGTATTTTGCCAATTTTGGCTGTAACTTTGCATCATCGTAATCGACACTGGAGTCAGAATCCGTGTCGGTATCTGTGTCAACAATCTGGATAGTGGGCGCTTATGAGACCCTGACAGTCCCTGCGACATAGGATTAGGCATTGGTTGAGACCCTGACTGTCCCAAAGCTTCTGCCTTGTCTAATCTTTTGTGCAATGAGTTTACACTAGCATTTAAAACATTCCACATATCCATCCAATCAGGTGTCGGCGGAGACACCACGTTCATTTGCTCCCGCTCCTCTCTAATATAGCCTTCTTCCTCAGACATGTCGACACACGCGTACCGACACACCACACACACAGGGAATACTTTTACTGAAGACATTTCCCCCACAAGGCCCTTTGGAGAGACAGAGAGAGAGTATGCCAGCACATACCCCAGCGCTATATAACCCAGGAATAGCACAGTAACTTAATGTTTGAACAATCGGTGAGGGGGAACATCTTGAAACCCCAGTTTGTACCCTTGGGACACTATTTGTAAAACACACAAGTCCATGTCCGAATGAATCCAGAACTGACTGAAGAGTTTTAGACGTGCCCCCACTGGTGCGGGCTCCTGCAAGAGAGCCCCAGCGTCATGCAGTGGATTTGGCAGAAGCAGAGGATGATCTCTGCTCCTGCGATCTTGAAGAGGATGCAGACCTCTTCTCTCTTCTCCTTCCTCTACCTGCAAAGAAAGGGGAATCTTAACTTCTTGCATATCTATTGGGCCGAAATGACTGCATCAGATAATGATGCGTCTTCATCCGTTGGGAGGGAACATAGGGCAAGAAGGTTGACTTACCTGCGGGAGCTGCCGAGATCAAATTAACTAGGCAGTCACCAAACAAGGCTTCACCTTCATAGGGAAGAGACTCCCTTTCTTCTTGGAGTCAGCATCAGCATTCTCTTGGTGAATCCACAATGCCCTCCTATCCGACACTGCCATGAAATTGGCCCGTGAACTCAAGAGTCCTATATCCCTTGCAGTCTCACGTAAGTATGCTGCAGTGTCCTTGATATGATACAACGTAAGGAGTATCCCATCTCTCCAGGGTATCTATATCGGATGACAAGGTATTCGACCAATTCTTGAATACTACTACTCACCCATGCACATGTAATGGCATGTCTAAGTAATGTACCCGTGGTTACATAACTAGAAATAATGTAGCTTCCTGCATACGATCCGCTGGATTTGTGACAGGGCCCCGTGCAGAACAGGGGGTGACTCCCACTTTATTCTGTCCGCGGCGGGAAATGAATAAACAACCAGAATCCTTTTGGGGATTTGAAACCATCTTGTCGAGCTGGCCCAGACTTTCTCAAACAGAGATGGAGGAACGTTACATCAGCTTTCATTATATATCTATATATACATACATATAGACCCCTTTGTCAGGAACAGCAGGGTCTTCAGTGATTTTAATATGTCCTTAATATCCACAATCATGTACTGAATGCTCCTTGCCAATATTGGATCTAATCAGGAAACATTATGGTCGACATAAGTATCAGTATCCGTGTCAGTATCAGTGTGTAGTAACTGGGCAAAATAACATTTTTGCGACCCAGCGGGGCCTGAGGGAAAAGAAACATAGCCATGAATATCACATCTATTCTCTACGTCTGTGTCTGGGACACAGATTTATCCAACCTTACTCTGATATTACTGAAACATTTACCCAGTCAGTTATTGGTGGTGCCAACAGGGCCACCATCATATGTCTGCATTCCTAATATAGTTTCCTCTTGGGAAAAACATTCAGCCACCGACATGTTGACACACATATACCAAGTACCCACAGACACACCGGCTTATGGGGGACAGACCGTCAGTAAATCTGTCAGAGGGACACAGAGGATTTTTCAGCTCACAATCCAGCGCCAAAAGTACACAGTCTGGGAAATAATAAACTCTATAGTGATAGACTTGTAATGCTCTAAAGATGTTCTGGTGAGGTGAGGAAGAAGCCCCGCCGCTGTAATGGCGCATATCTGTCCCGCTCAGAAATAATTAATTACGCTAGCGGGGTAAGGACAGTGCCCAGGCACTAATGTCCACTTTTTCCAGCCTTTTGTGAGGAATTTATGCTGCCCAGGGTGCCCCCCCCCCCCCCCGTGCCCTGCACCCTGCAGTGCCTGTGTTTGTGTGTGAGCATGGCGCGCAGCGTTCCGCTCGCTGCTCGGTACCTCAGAATGCCGTCACTGAAGAAGAAGTCTTCTGTTCTTCTGCTACTCACCTGTCTTCTGGCTCTGTAAGGGGGTGACGGCAGGCTGCGGGAGTGTGCATCTAGGCGTACCCAGCGATCAGCACCCTCAGGAGCTAATGGTGTCCTGTCAGCCTGAAGCAGAGCCATTGAACTCACTAGAAGTTGGTCATACTTCTCTCCCCTAAGTCCCACGAAGCAGGGAGACTGTTGCCAGCAGCCTCCCTGAAAATAAAAAAAACTAACAAGTCTTTTCAGAGAAACTCAGTAGAGCTCCCCTGTAGTGCATCCAGTATCACTGCGCACAATACTAAAACTGGAGTCTGGAGGAGGGGCATAGAGGGAGGAGACAGTTCACACCCTTTGAAAGTCTTAAAGTGCCCATGTCTCCTGCGGATCCCGTCTATACCCCATGGTTCTTAATGTGACCCCAGCATCCTCTAGGACGTATGAGAAAACAAATAACGCACACACGAGGAGGAGAGAACTAAGTAAGCTATAAGGAGAAGAGGGGAGGGAGGGGGGGTTGAAAGGTAAGGTAGTAAAGGCATATTGGATAAACTACAACCTTATACATAATCATTAATGTACCAGTAGTTAGAAGTAGAAGAGCTCTAACAGAAACCACAAAGCTTATCTAAAGCCACACCACACTGGATATGCCCAATCTCATTTGATTTTTGAAGCAAAGCAGTATTGGACTTTGTTAATACATGGATGGGAGACTGCTTGGTAGTATCAGATTCTTTAGGTGTTTTTAAACTACCAACACCATTTTCTTGGTACATTTAATTTTTACATGTATTCTTTTATGTACCAGAAGTTAGAAGTAGAAGAGCTGTAACAGAAACCACCAGCTCATCTACAGCCACAGCACACTGGATTTGCCCAATCTCTCCTGATCATGGAAGCTGAGCAGTGTTGGTCCTGGTTTTAGTACTTGGATGGGAGACCACAAGGAAATACCAGGAGCTGTGTGTATTTTTACAATACTAACACCGTTCTCTTGATGCATTCCATTTTGAAACATTGGGGCAGATCTATTAAGCCTGGTGAACTGATAAAGTGCAAGGTGATAAAGTACCAGCCAGTCAGCTCCTAACTGTCATTTTTCAAACCCAGCCTGTGACATGGCAATTAGGAGCTGATTGGCTGGTACTTTATCACCATGCAAATTATCATTTCACCAGGTTTAATAAATCGGCTGCTTACTCATTTATGTACGAGTAGTTAGAAGTAGAAGAACTCTAACAGAAACCACAAGCTCATCTACAGCCACACCACACTGTATATGCCCAATATCACCTGATTTTAGGCCTGGTTTGTTCTTGGATGTGAGACCACCTGGGAATACCAGGTGCTGTAGGTAGTTTTATACTACCAACACCGTTCTCTTGATGCATTATATTTTGAAACTTATTCATTGATGTACCAGTAGTTAGAAGAAGAAGTTAGAAACAGCAAAAATCATCTACAGCCGCATCACACTGGATATGTCCAATCTCATCTGATGTTGGAAGCTAAGCAGTGTTGTGCCTGGTTAGTTTTTGGATTTCAGGTCCTGCCTTCTGGTTTGGCCACGGCACCTCGGAAATTCACCAAGGTCATGGCCGTGATGACGACCCTTCACCATCGGTGGACCAGGGAGGAATCTCTCCTCCCGATAAACATTCTGGAATTGCGGGCAGTGTTCAATTCATTGACACTGGCCCTGCCTCTAGTACAGAACAGGCCTGTTCAAGTACAATCGGACAACGACACCACGGTAGTGTACACAAATCATCAAGGCGGCACTCGAAATTGCATGGCAAAGCTGGAAGTATCAAAAATCCTCAGTTGGGTAGAACGTCATCTGCCAGCAATATCGGCAGTGTTCATTCCCGGAGTCCTCAACTGGGAAGCGGATTTCCTCAGTCGTCAGTACGTTCACGCTGGAGAGTGGAGAGGCCGCAGCAGAAATGTCTGCACTGGTGTCAGTAGGTGACTGAGGCAGGGATGACTGGGAGATAGTGGGTGACTGAAGCATGTATGACTGGGAGATAGTGGGTGACTGAGGCCGGGGTGACTGGGAGATAGTCAGTGACTAAGGCAGGGGTGATAGGGATATAGTGGATGACTGTGGCAGGGGTGACAGGGACAGTAGGAGACTGAGGCAGGGGTGACAGGGATAGTGGGTGACTGGGGCAGGGGTGATAGGGTGACAGTGGGTGACTGAGGCAGAGGTGACAGGGATAGTGGGTGACTGAGGTAGGGGTGATATGGAGATAGTGGTTGACTGAGGCAGGGGTGACAGAGATAGTGGGTGACTAAAGCAGGGGTGACTGGTATAGTGGGTGACTGAGGCAGGGGTCGCAGGTATAGTGGTTAACTGAGGCAGCGGTGACTGGGAGATAGTGGGTAACTGGGGCAGGGGTGACAGGGAAAGTGTGTGACTCAGGCAGGGGTGATAGGGAGATAGTGGGCAGCAGATCACTGCCTCGCTGACAGCAGCACATCCCTGCTTCACTGACAGCAGCACATCCCTGCCTCATTGACAGCAGCACATACCTGCCTCACTTATAGCAGCACATCCCTGCCTCACTGGCAGCAGCAGATCCCTGCCTCACTGGCAGCAGCAGATCACTGCTTCACTGACAGCAGCACATCCCTGCCTCACTGGCAGCAGCAGATCCCTGCCTTACTGACAGCTGTATATAGGGCCTAATTCAGACCTGATCTCTGCTGTGCATATTCACACAACAGGAGATCAGGTCTGAAGTGTGTGTGTGTGTGTGCTGGTGCCGCAGTGCACCGGCACATGCCAGAGATGCGATCAGCATCTCTGCCCAGTGAGCGCCTCTGCCAACACATACTTATCTTGCATATGAGATCTCTTGATCATGAAGATAGTTCTCACAGGGTGAGGTTCATCCATTACATTTTAAAGTAGGAAGGTACAAATTACATATTCAAATTACATATATGTGCTGGATTCAAATGTTTTTCCCCCTTCCTTTCTCAATTGTGCCCATCAGCAGCTATTCTAATGTTGCTGCCAATGGGTGTGACACATTCATTTCTTCTGTGGGGTACACTGTACTCCACAAGGATTCACATTGTGGTGTAGAGTAGGATCTTGATCTGAGGCACCAACAGGCTCAAAGCTTTTGACTGTTCCCAAGATGCTCAGCGCCCCCTGCTCTATAACCTCGCTTCCATGAACAGGGAGCTCAGTTTGTAGTTGGTGCCTTCAGTAGCAGGACACTTAACAGGGGGCTGCCTCAGGCAGCCTATACTTAGCTATTAATTTTGACAAGAAAAGAAGAACTTTTTTTATAAGAATGTACAAGGGCTGCAGCAGGCTAGGTCTAATAGACATCTTTACTGCAGCTCCATCACTCCCAGCGGCGCAGTATACTCCCGTGCCCTGGTTGCTGGGTCACTGCAGCGGAGGCTCCGGTTTCTTCCTAAGGTCAGTCACACACACACCCCCCTCCGGGATCACGAGGCCGCTGATGAAAGGGAGGTAAGGGGCTTCTGTGCCCACACTATACCGTGATCCAGCATGGCTGTAGGGGGCGGGCCGTGTGCGCACTGGCGTGGACACTGATTACTGGGCAGCCGCTCCACTAGCCACCAGGGACAGTTAAGGAGCACAGCTCTGGGGGGTTTTCTCCTATATTAACCCCATTTTGTACTACCTGCAGTGCATTGTGATAGGTAATAGAGCCTGATTCACAATAAGCAATCCAACTGCAAAAATTGCTAAGAGCATACGCATGCGCCTGCATTTTCTGTGACTGTCAATCGGTGCGGGGGGGGGGGTCAGCAACACTCCATTTCAAAGTCGGAGATGGAGCGGTGCGGGGGCAGGGCTTCAACGGAGAAACAGGAGGCGTGGTCAGAGCGGCTGCATGACATCACATGCAGCCGTTGCGATCACAAAAATGGTGGCGGCTTCCTGCGCACACGTACAGTCTGCACCAACAGGAGGCTAACCCATTTTTTATGATCACGCTGAACTGCACTGAGACTGCAATTTCAGCGTGGTCAAGAAGGGAGGCGGCATGCTGGGTGGCCATGCCCTGTGATGGGTGGCCCCAGCATGCGAACCAAAGGATTGCAAATTCTGTTACTTAGCAGAATTTGCAATCCTTACTGAATTAGGCCATTGATTACAAAATTGTAAACAATATTTGAAGTTTTTCTTCAGGGACTAACACAAAAGATGCTTGGGGCTACTAACACATGGGTAAGCCACGTAAAGCTTCCCATGGGTCAGTGGCATCACAACGGGGTTGCGGCACACACCCGAGTGTCACCCGCCAAGTGGGGTGACACCAAAGTGCCGGCTCTTCTTCAGTGACAGAATATGGGTGTTTCACTGTGACATTACGTGCAACACCCAGTTTCTGTCACTGTGCAGGAGCCAGCACTACTCACACACTAGTCCCCGGGTACAGCCCCCAACCCCCGGGATACCCGCAGCAACAAAATGGTGATTCAGGCCACGCCCCTACCTATGAGACCATGCCTCCTTTTTACCATTGCGCTGCTTATCTGCGCGCACTGCATTACAATCTCCCTCGCCGCCTCTCTGGGTGTCACCAGTGATAGTGACACCTCTGCCATGCTTGTAGCAGCTGGTCCTAAGATCTACGCCTCCAGCCCTGAGTGTTTTCCCTTGTGACTTGTTGATCATCATAGCGAAGCAGATGCTTACAGAAAACTGCAGGGGCTTAGATTGAAAAGAAAAACATTGACGAACCCATCATTTCAGCGACAGGGTCTGCCACACGACTGACTGAAATGACTGGTTGGTTTGGGCCCCCACCAAAAAAGAATCAATCAATCTCTCCTTGCACAAACTGGCTCTACAGAGGCAAGATGTCCACCTCATCATCCTCCGATTCCTCACCCCTTTCACTGTGTACATCCCCCTCCTCACAGATTATTAATTCGTCCCCACTGGAATCCACCATCTCAGATCCCTGTGTACTTTCTGGAGGCAATTGCTGGTGAATGTCTCCACGGAGGAATTGATTATAATTAATTTTGATGATCATCATCTTCTCCACATTTTCTGGAAGTAACCTTGTACGCCGATTGCTGACAAGGTGAGCGGCCGCACTAAACACTCTTTCGGAGTACACACTGGAGGGAGGGCAACTTAGGTAGAATAAAGCCAGTTTGTGCAAGGGCCTCCAAATTGCCTCTTTTTCTCCACCATTCTTTCAAAGGTGACAGAATCATATGCAGTGACAGTAGACGACATGTCAGTAATCGTTGCCAGGTCCTTCAGTCTGGACCAGATGTCAGCACTCACTCCAGACTGCCCTGCATCACCGCCAGCGGGTGGGCTCGGAATTCTTAGCCTTTTCCTCGCACCCCCAGTTGCGGGAGAATGTGAAGGAGGAGCTGTTGACGGGTCACGTTCCGCTTGACTTGACAATTTTCTCACCAGCAGGTCTTTGAACCTCTGCAGACTTGTGTCTGCCGGAAAGAGAGATACAATGTAGGTTTTAAATCTAGGATCGAGCACGGCGGCCAAAATGTAGTGCTCTGATTTCAACAGATTGAATCCTGGTTAAGCAAATTAAGGGCTCCATCCACAAGTCCCACATGCCTGGTTGAATCGCTCTGTTTTAGCTCCTCCTTCAATGTCTCCAGCTTCTTCTGCAAAAGCCTGATGAGGGGAATGACCTGACTCAGGCTGGCAGTGTCTGAACTGACTTCACGTGTGGAAAGTTCAAAGGGTTGCAGAACCTTGCACAACGTTGAAATCATTCTCCACTGCGCTTGAGTCAGGTGCATTCCCCCTCCTTTGCCTATATCGTGGGCAGATGTATAGGCTTGAATGGCCTTTTGCTGCTCCTCCATCCTCTGAAGCATATAGAGGGTTGAATTCCACCTCGTTACCACCTCTTGCTTCAGATGATGGCAGGGCAGGTTCAGGAATGTTTGGTGGTGCTCCAGTCTTCGGCATGCGGTGGCTGAAGGCAGAAAGTGGCCCGCAATTCTTCGGGCCACCGACAGCATCTCTTGCACGCCCCTGTCGTTTTTTAAATAATTCTGCACCACCAAGTTCAATGTATGTGCAAAACATGGGACGTGCTGGAATTTGCCCAGATGTAATGCACGCACAATATTGGTGGCGTTGTCCGATGTCACAAATCCCCAGGAGAGTTCAATTGGGGTAAGCCATTCTGCGATGATGTTCCTCAGTTTCCGTAAGAGGTTGTCAGCTGTGTGCCTCTTATGGAAAGCGGTGATACAAAGCGTAGCCTGCCTAGGAACGAGTTGGCAATTGCGAGATGCTGCTACTGGTGCCGCCGCTGCTGTTCTTGCTGCGGGAGGCAATACATCTACCCAGTGGGCTGTCACAGTCATATAGTCCTGAGTCTGCCCTGCTCCACTTAACCACAGACAAGTGGACATTGGGTACAACTGCATTTTTTAGGACACTGGTGACTCTTTTTCTGAGGTCTGTGTACATTTTCGGTATCGCCTGCCTAGAGAAATGGAACCTAGAGGGTATTTGGTACCGGGGACACAGTACCTCAATCAAGTCTCTAGTTGCCTCTAAATTAACGATGGATACCGGAACCACGTTTCTCACCACCCAGACCTGAGTTATCCGCTTTGCAGCAGGATGACTGCTGTGATATTTCATCTTCCTCGCAAAGGACTGTTGGACAGTCAATTGCTTACTGGAAGAAGTACAAGTGGTCTTCCGACTTCCCCTCTGGGATGACGATCGACGCCCAGCAGCAACAACAGCAGCGCCAGCAGCAGTAGGCGTTACACTCAAGGATGCATCGGAGGAATCCCAGGCAGGAGAGGACTCGTCAGACTTGCCAGTGACATGGCCTGCAGGACTATTGGCTCTCCTGTCTAAGGAGGAAATTGACACTGAGGGAGTTGGTGGTGTGGTTTGCAGGAGCTTGGTTACAAGAGGAAGGGATTTAGTGGTTAGTGGACTGCTTCCGCTGTCATCCAAAGTTTTTGAACTTGTCACTGACTTATGATGAATGCGCTGCAGGTGACGTATAAGGGAGGATGTTCCGAGGTGGTTAACGTCCTTATCCCTACTTATTACAGCTTGACAAAGGCAACACACGGCTTGACACCTGTTGTCCGCATTTGTGTACAGGATGCATACCTTCATGTCCCCATTTATCCACCTCATCAGGCGTAACTCAGATTTGCGGTACAGGACTGTCATTGCCAATTTCAGACGTTGCTGTTTGGTCTCTCCATGGCCCTGAGAATTTTCACCAAGGCAATGGCGGAAATGATGGTGCTCCTGTGCAAGCAAGGTGTCACAATTATCCCGTACTTGGGCGATCTCATAAAAGCGAGATCAAGAGAGCAGTTGCTGAACAGCGTATCACTTTCACTGAAAGTGTTACAGCAACACGGCTGGATTCTCAATATCCCGAAGTCGTAGTTGATTCCTACTACTCGTCTGTCTTTCTTGGGCATGATTCTCGACACAGACCAGAAGAGGGTTTATCTCCTGATAGAAAAGGCCCAGGAACTCATGACTCTTGTCAGGAACCTATTGAAACCAAAACAGGTGTCAGTGCATCACTGCACTCGAGTCCTGGGAAAGATGGTGGCATCATACAAGGCCATTCCATTCGGCAGGTTCCATGCGAGGACTTTCCAATGGGACCTACTGGACAAGTGGTCCGGGTCACATTTACAGATGCATTGGTTGATCACCCTGTCCCCAGGGTCAGGGTATCACTCCTGTGGTGGCTGCAGAGTGCTCACCTTCTCGAGGGACGCAGATTCAGCATTCAGGGCTGGATCCTGGTGACCACAGACGCAAGCCTCCAAGGTTGCGGAGCAGTCACACAGGGAAGAAATTTCCAAGGTCTTTGGTCAAGTCAAGAGACTTGTCTTCACATCAACATCCTGGATCTAAGGGCCATATACAATGCCCTACGTCAAGCGGAGACCTTACTTTGCGACCAACCGGTTCTGATCCAGTCAGACAACGTCACCGCAGTGGCTCATGTAAACCGCCAAGGCGGCACAAGAAGCAGAGTGGCGATGGCACAAGCCACCAGAATTCTTCGCTGGGTGGAGAATCACGCAAGCGCACTGTCAGCAGTGTTCATTCCGGGATTGGACAACTGGGAAGCAGACATCCTCAGCAGACACGACCTACATCCGGGAGAGTGGGGACTTCATCAGGAAGTCTTTGCACAGATTACAAGTCCGTGGGAACTGCCACAGATAGACATGATGCCGTCCCGGCTCAACAAAAAGCTACAGAGGTATTGCGCAAGGTCAAGAATCCCTCAGGCAGTAGCTGTAGACGCCCTAGTGACACCGTGGGTGTTCCGGTCGGTCTATGTATTTCCTCCTCTTCCTCTCATACCCAAGGTGTTGAGGATAATAAGACAAAGAGGAGTGAGAACAATCCTCATTGTTCCAGATTGGCCACGGAGGACCTGGTATCCGGATCTGCAGGAAATGCTCACAGAAGATCTGTGGCCTCTCCCTCTAAGACAGGACCTGTTGCATCAGGGGCCCTGTCTGTTCCAAGACTTACCGCGGCTGCGTTTGACGGCATGGCGGTTGAATGCCGGATCCTAGCATTCCGGTTGAGGTCATCCCTACGCTGATAAAGGCTAGGAAGGATGTAACGTTAAAACATTACACCGTATATGGCGAAATTATGTTTCTTGGTGTGAGGCCAGGAATGCTCCTACGGAAGAATTCCATCTGGGCCGTTTCCTTCACTTCCTACAAACTGGAGTGAATTTGGGCCTAAAATTAGGCTCTATTAAGGTCCAGATTTCGGCCTTATCCATTTTCTTTCAAAAAGAATTGGCTTCTCTTCCAGAAGTTCAGACTTTTGTAAAAGGAGTGCTGCATATTCAGCCTCCTTTTGTGCCTCCGGTGGCACCTTGGGACCTTAAAGTGGTGTTAAGTTTTCTAAAATTACACTGGTTTGAACCACTTAAAACAGTGGAGTTAAAATATCTCACATGGAAGGTGGTCATGTTATTAGCCTTGGCTTCGGCTAGGCAAGTGTCGGAATTAGCGGCTTTGTCACATAAAAGCCCATATTTGGTATTCCATGTGGATAGAGCGGAATTGCAGACCCGTCCTCAATTCCTACCAAAAGTGGTCTCATCTTTTCATATGAACCAACCTATTGTGGTGCCTGTGGCTACGCGTGACTTGGAGGATTCCGAGTTACTTGATGTGGTTAGGGCTTTGAAAATTTACGTGGCCAGGACGGCTAGAGTCAGGAAAACTGAAGCGCTGTTTGTCCTGTATGCAACCAACAAGATTGGTGCCCCTGCTTCAAAGCAGGCTATTGCTCGCCGGATTTGTAACACGATTCAGCAAGCGCATTCTATGGCTGGATTGCAGTTACTGAAATCGGTCAAGGCCCATTCCACGAGGAAAGTGGGCTCTTCTTGGGCGGCTGCCCGAGGGGTCTCTGCACTACAGCTGTGTCAAGCTGCTACTTGGTCGGGTTCACACACCTTTGCAAAATACTATAAGTTTGATACCCTGGCTGAGGAGGAACTCATGTTTGCTCAATCGGTGCTGCAGAGTCATCCGCACTCTCCCGCCCGTTTTGGAGCATTGGTATAATCCCCATGGTCCTTACGGAGTCCCCAGCATCCTCTAGGACGTTAGAGAAAATAAGATTTTAAACCTACTGGTAAATCTTTTTCTCGTAGTCCGTAGAGGATGCTGGGCGCCCGTCCCAAGTGCGGACTACTTCTGCAATACTTGTATATAGTTATTGCTTCAATAAGGGTTATGTTATAGTTGCATCGGTCCTGCACTGATGCTATGTTGTTTTTTCATACTGATAACTGGGTAGTTTATCACAAGTTATACGGTGTGATTGGTGTGGCTGGTATGAATCTTGCCCTGGATTAACAAAATCCTTTCTTCATACTGTCCGTCTCCTCTGGGCACAGTTTCTCTAACTGTGGCATAGAGGGAGGAGCCAGTGCACACCCAGAACTAAAGTCTTTCTTAAAGTGCCCATGTCTCCTGTGGAGCCCGTCTATCCCCATGGTCCTTACAGAGTCCCCAGCATCCTCTACGGACTACGAGAAAAAGATTTACCGGTAGGTTTAAAATCTTATTTTCTACTTTATTCTTTTCTATCCTAGTTTATTACGACCAACTCTCATCCAAGGAGTTTGATATTCTACTACCTGCATGCAATTTAAATTGCTTAAATTGTTTATATGGTTGATTTGTCCTTCACAATCCATAATCTGCAACTTGGATGTACTTGTGTCATTGAAAATCTTATAATAAAAATGTATATACAGATACTCAACCTGTATATTGAAAAAAAAAAAAAGTTATAAGACATATGCATTCAATATTTGAAGAAACAAAATAAAATAAAGCTATCTATTGGGTTTCACTAACAAGCACATTGGAAGACTTGACTACTGTTAAAAGACATGCATTACATGGTATAGAGCCACAAACCACAATGTAGTAAAATAAAAACAAACTTACATGTGTATCAAACCTATGTGAGGCTTACATTGATAGTGCAAGATCAACACTCTATCAACTGTGCAAACTAAGAAACAAGGGCCCTCATTCCGAGTTGTTCGCTCGTTCTTTTTCATCGCATCGCAGTGAAAATCCGCTTAGTACGCATGCGCAAAGTTCGCACTGCGACTGCGCCAAGTAACTTTACTATGAAGAAAGTATTTTTACTCACGGCTTTTTCTTCGCTCCGGCGATTGTAATGTGATTGACAGGAAATGGGTGTTACTGGGCGGAAACACGGCGTTTCAGGGGCGTGTGGCTGAAAACGCTACCGTTTCCGGAAAAAACGCAGGAGTGGCCGGAGAAACGGTGGGAGTGCCTGGGCGAACGCTGGGTGTGTTTGTGACGTCAACCAGGAACGACAAGCACTGAAATGATCGCACAGGCAGAGTAAGTCTGGAGCTACTCAGAAACTGCTAAGTAGTTAGTAATCGCAATATTGCGAATACATCGGTCGCAATTTTAAGAAGCTAAGATTCACTCCCAGTAGGCGGCGGCTTAGCGTGTGTAACTCTGCTAAATTCGCCTTGCGACCGATCAACTCGGAATGAGGGCCAATATATGTATGAAAGCGCTACACTGAATAGTGTGTGTCGGTTATCCAACCCTCCTGGTCTTTATAAATTAATTCCTCCCAAAGATGGACTGCTGCCCTCAAATAATTGGGGTGTTGAATCCCAATAATTTATAGCACAAGAAACAGAAAATTGTATTGAAAGCGCTGTCCAAATTTCAAGAGTATTTTATTAAAATTAATTTTTAAAAAACAAAAGTAGATACATCCACATTAAATATTAATCCAAAAGGTGACACCTTTTGGATTAATATTTAATGTGGATGTATTTACTTTTGTTTTTTAAAAATTAATTTTAATAAAATACTCTTGAAATTTGGACAGCGCTTTCAATACAATTTTCTGTAACTGTGCAAACTAGACTGCACATAAATGCCATAAAATTTATCTGAGATTTTAGTAAATAAGGGCCGTTGCTGTCCGGGTCACGCAGCCGTCACGGCCCGCCCCCATACGGTCCGGTCATGTCTGCGTTGTCCTGACTGTGCCCCCAAAATGGCGGCACAACGCCGCTGGCCCGACTCCTCCTGCCCAGTGACCGCCTCTGCCTGTCAATCAGGCAGAGGCGCTCACTGGGCAGAGATGCTGATCGCATCTCTGGCATGTGCCGGTGCACTGCGGCACCAGCACACACGCACTTCAGACCTGATCTCCTGTTGTGTGAATATGCACAGCAGGGATCAGGTCTGAATTAGGCCCTATATACAGCTGTCAGTAAGGCAGGGATGTGCTGCTGCCAGTGAGGCAGGGATGTGCAGCTGGTAGTGAAGCAGTGATGTGCTGCTGTCAGCGAAGCAGTGCTGTGCTGCTGTCAGCGAGACAGGGATGTGCTGCTGTCAGCGAGGCAGGGATGTGCTGCTGTCAGCGAAGCAGGGATGTGCTGCTGTCAGCGAAGCAGGGATGTGCTGCTGTCAGCGAAGCAGGGATGTGCTGCTGTCAGCGAGGCAGGGATGTGCTGCTGTCAGCGAGGCAGGGATGTGCTGCTGTCAGCGAGGCAGGGATGTGCTGCTATAAGTGAGGTAGGGATGTGCTGCTGTCATTGAAGCAGGAATGTGCTGCTGCAGTGAGGCAGAGATATGCAGCCCACTATCTCCCTATCACCCCTGCCTGAGTCACACACTTTCCCTGTCACCCCTGCCTCAGATACCCACTATCTCCCAGTCACCGCTGCCTCAGTCAACCACTATATCTGCGATCCCTGCCTCAGTCACCCACTATACCAGTCACCCCTGCTTTAGTCACCCACTGTCACCCTATCACCCCTGCTTCAGTCACCCACTATCCCTGTCAACCCTGCCTCAGTCACCCACTATCTCCCAGTCACCCCTGCCTCAGTCAGCCACTATCCCTGTCACCCCTGCCTCAGTCTCTTACTGTCCCTGTCACCCCTGCCACAGTCATCCACTATCTCCCTATCACCCCTGCCTTAGTCATTTATTATACCTGTCACCCACTTTCTTCCCATACTTACCCAACCCCTTCCTATCACCCCTCCCTCAGTAACCCACTATCTCCCTGTCACCCACTATCTCCCAGTCACCCCGGCCTCAGTCACCCACTATCTCCCACTCATACATGCTTCAGTCACCCACTATCTCCCAGTCATCCCTGCCTCAGTCACCTACTGACACCAGTGCAGACATTTCTGCTGCGGCCTCTCCACTCTCCAGCGTGAACGTCCTGACGACTGAGGAAATCCGCTTCCTAGTTGAGGACTCCGGGAATGAACACTGCCGATATTGCTGTCAGATGACTTTCTACCCAACGGAGGATTTTTGATACTTCCAGCTTTGCCATGCAGTTTCGAGTGCCGCCTTGATGATTTGTGTACACTACCGTGGTGGCGTTGTCAGATTGTACTTGAACAGGCCTGTTCTGTACTAGAGGCAGGGCCAGTGTCAATTAATTGAACACTGCCTGCAATTCCAGAATGTATATCAGGAGGAGAGATTCCTCCCTGGTCCACCGACCCTGGAGAAAGTGTTGCTCCAACACCATGGCCCAGCCCAAAAGACTGGCATCCATTGTCAGGAGGACACAGTTGGAGATCCAGAAGGGATGGCCCCTGCTCAACTGTTGGTCCTGTAGCCACCAGCTCAGTGTCAGACGAACCTCCGGAGTCAAGGAGATCATTTGAGACATCATCCGATGAGGCAGGCCGTCCCACTTGGAGAGGATTAACCTCTGCAGAGGGCGGTAATGAAATTGAGCGTACTCTACCATATCGAAAGCCGACACCATGAGGTCTAGTACTTGCATCGCTGTGTGTATCAACACTCTTGGGCGAGAGAGGACGATACTGTCCTGAATTTTCAGGACTTTCTCTGGAGACAGAAACAATTGTTGGCTGTGTGTGTCCAGCAGTGCCCCTAGGTGCACAATGTTCCGAGCAGGGACCAGCGAGGACTTTTTTCAGTTGATGAGCCACCCGTGGACTTTTAGGAATTGGACCGCCAGTTCCAGATAACTGTGGAGAACCTCTTGGGAGTTCACCAGGATCAGCAAGTCGTCCAGATTCGGCAGGATCCTGATTCTCTGATGGTGAAGGGTCGTCATCACGGCCATGACCTTGGTGAATATCCGAGGTGCCGTGGCCAAACCAGAAGGCAGGACTTGAAATCCAAAAACAAACCAGGCACAACACTGCTTAGCTTCCATCATCAGATGAGATTGGACCAGTGGCGTAACTACTGCCCCCGCAGTCCTCGCGGTGGCTTGGGGGCGAGGGGCTGCGGGGGCGCCACTGATTTACAGCAGACTGACATGCGGACGAGCGTCCGCATGTCAGTCTGCAGTCTCCTTCCCTCCGCCGCTTTTTGGAGGGACACGGAGGGCACACAGCGCGCCTCCCTGTGTCCCTCCTGCTGCATCATCTCCGGCGGCCGCGGGTCTAATAGGGGGAAGTGCCGTCCGTGAGCTCTAATTGGCTCACGAACCGGCACTTCCCCCTATTAGACCCGCGGCCGCCGGAGATGATGCAGCAGGAGGGACACAGGAGAGACGAGCTGTGCCCTCCGTGTCCCTCCAAAAAGCGACGGCGGGGGGGGGGGTAAATATCTGGCACTGGGGGCATATATGGCACGGGGGGGGGAGGGAGGAATATCTGGCACTGGGGCATTTCTGGCACTGGGGGGAATATCTGGCACTGGGGGCATATCTGGCACTGGGGGGGATATCTGGCACTGGGGCATATATGGCACTGGGGGGGAATATCTGGCACTGGGGGCATATATGGCACTGGGGGGGTATCTGGCACTGGGGGCATATATGGCACGGGGGGCATATATGGCACTGGGGGGAATATCTGGCACTGGGGGCATATATGGCACTGGGGGGGAATATCTGGCACTGGGGGCATATGTGTACCTGGCACATGGGGGGGGGACTATATTTGGCACTGGGGCATGTAAGTACCTGGCACCGTGGGGGAATATCTGGCACTGGGGACATATGTGGCACTGGGAGCACAGCCCTAGCAACAAGGACTACCTCCTAGCAACGAGCATGACACCCAGTGCATGAAACATCTGGCAACGAGCATGACACCCAGTGCATGAAACACCTGGCAACGAGCATGACACCCAGTGCATGAAACCCCTGGCAACGAGCATGACACCCTGAGCATGAAAACCCCTGGCACCGTGCATGGAACCAAGAGCATGAAACCCCTGGCAACGAGCATGACACCCAGTGCATGAAACCCCTGACAACGAGCAGGTAATTGAAAAGTAATTAGAAGCCTTACTGTAGGACTTAATGTGTAATGGGCATTACGGTGTGTGGCATAATGTATCACGGACATTGCGGTGTGTGTCATAATGTGTCGCAGGCATTACGGTGTATGGTATACTATATCGCGGGCATTGTGATATGTGGTATAATGTCTCAGGGTCATTGCAGTGTGTGGCATAATGTATCACGGACATTGCGGTGTGTGTCATAATGTGTCAGGCATTACGGTGTGTGGTATACTATATCACGGGCATTGTGGTATGTGGTATAATGTCTCAGGGTCATTGCAGTGTGGCATAATACATAACGGGCATTGCGATGTGTGGCATAGGGTATAACGGGCAGGGCATTGCGGTATGTGTCACAGGCATTACGGTGTATGGTATACTATATCACGGGCATTGTGGTATAATGTCTCAAGGTCATTGCAGTGTGTGGCATAATGTGTCACAGGCATTGTATGTGCTATAATGTATCGGGCATTGCAGTGTGTGGCATAATGTATCACGGACATTGCGGTGTGTGTCATAATGTGTCACAGACATTGTATGTGCTATAATGTATCAGGGGCATTGCAGTGTGTAGCATAATGTATAACGGGCATTGCGATTCCTGTCATAATGTGTCACAGGCATTACGGTGTGTGGCATAATGTGTCACAGACATTACGGTGTGTGGCATAATGTGTCGGGGGCATTACAGTGTGTGCATATTGTGTCGTGCATTATTGTGTGCGGCATAATGTCTAAGGGCCATTGCAGTATGAGGCATAATGTATACTGGGCATTACTATAAGGAGGAAAAATGACAAATAATGTAAGGGGCATGAATCAGGATTATTTTTCTTTCCTGTGGTGGCCAACGTATGGGCGTGCAGGTTGCAAAACTGGGGTATAAGGTAGTCTTTTCCTGCAATGCCACGCCCCTTTATGCAAAACCACGCCCACTCCAACAAAACCACGCCCCTTTTTTGACGCGCGCGCCTTAGGCGCGCGCATATTTATCCCTTTCTTGCTCCCAATTATGGAGCATGAAGGGGGGGGGGGGGGCGCCGAAGAATTTTTTGGCTTGGGGGAGAAAAATTTCTAGTTACGCCACTGGATTGGACATATCCAGTGTGATGCGGCTGTAGATGATTTTTGCTGTTTCTAACTTCTACATCAATGAATAAGTTTCAAAATAGAATGCATCAAGAGAACGGTGTTGGTAGTATAAAACTACCTACAGCACCTGGTATTCCCAGGTGGTCTCACATCCAAGAACAAACCAGGCCTAAGATCAGGTGATATTGGGCATATACAGTGTGGTGTGGCTGTAGATGAGCTTAGTGGTTTCTGTTAGAGTTCTTCTACTTCTAACTACTCGTACATAAATGAATAAGCGGACGATTTATTAAACCTGGTGAAATGATAATTTGCATGGTGATAAAGTACCAGCCAATCAGCTCCTAATTGCCATGTCACAGGCTGGGTTTGAAAAATGACAGTTAGGAGCTGACTGGCTGGTACTTTATCACCTTGCACTTTATCAGTTCACCAGGCTTAATAGATCTGCCCCAATGTTTCAAAATGGAATGCATCAAGAGAACGGTGTTGGTATTGTAAAAATACACACAGCTCCTGGTATTTCCTGGTGGTCTCCCATCCAAGTACTAAAACCAGGACCAACACTGCTCAGCTTCCATGATCAGGAGAGATTGGGCAAATCCAGTGTGCTGTGGCTGTAGATGAGCTCGTGGTTTCTGTTAGAGCTCTTCTACTTCTAACTTCTGGTACATAAAAGAATATGTGTAAAAATTAAATGTACAGTACCAAGAAAAGGGTGTTGGTAGTTTAAAAACACCTAAAGAATCTGATAATACATGGATGGGAGACTGCTTGGTAGTAACAAAGTCCAATACTGCTTTGCTTCAAAGATCAAATGAGATTGGGCATATCCAGTGTGGTGTGGCTTTAGATAAGCCTTGTGGTTTCTGTTAGAACTCTTCTACTTCTAACTACTGGTACATTAATGAATATGTATAAGGTTGTAGTTTATCCAATATCCCTTTACTACCTTACCTCCCCCCCCCTCCCCTCCCCTCCCCTCCCCTCCTTATAGCTTCCTTTGTTCTCTCCTCCTCGTGTGTGCGTTATTTGTTTTCTCATACGTCCTAGAGGATGCTGGGATCACATTAAGAACCATGGGGTATAGACGGGATCCGCAGGAGACATGGGCACTTTAAGACTTTCAAAGGGTGTGAACTGTCTCCTCCCTCTATGCCCCTCCTCCAGACTCCAGTTTTAGAATTGTGCCCAGTGAGACTGGATGCACTACAGGGGAGCTCTACTGAGTTTCTCTGAAAAGACTTATGTTAGTTTTTCTTATTTTCAGGGAGGCTGCTGGCAACAGTCTCCCTGCTTCGTGGAACTTAGGGGAGAGAAGTATGACCAACTTCTAGTGAGTTCAATGGCTCTGCTTCTGGCTGACAGGACACCATTAGCTCCTGAGGGTGCTGATCGCTGGGTACGCCTAGATGCCCACTCCCGTAGCCTGCCATCACCCCCTTACAGAGCCAGAAGTCAGAAGACAGGCGAGTAGCAGAAGAACAGAAGACTTCTTCTCCAGTGACGGCATTCTGAGGTACCACGCAGCGAGCGGAATGCTGTGCGCCATGCTTCCACACAAACACAGGCACTGCAGGGTGCAGGGCATGTGGGTGGGTGGGGGGGGGGGGCACCCTGGGCAGCATAAATTCCTCACAAAAGGCTGGCAAAAGTGGACATTAGTGCCTGGGCACTGTCCTTACCCCGCCAGCGTAATTAATTATTTGTTTCTGAGCGGGACAGAAGCGTGCCATTACAGCGGCGGGGCTTCTTCCTCACCTCACCAGCACATCTATAGAGCGTTACAAGTCTATCACTATAGAGTTTATTATTTCCCAGACTGTGTACTTTTGGTGCTGGGTTGTGAGCTGAAAAATCCTCTCTGTCCCTCTGACAGATTTACTGTAGGTCTATCCCCCATAAGCCGATGTGTCTGTGGGTACTTGGTACATGTGTGTCAACATGTCGGTGGCTGAATGTTTTTCCCAAGAGGAAACTATATTAGGAATGCAGACATATGATGGTGGCCCTGTTGGCACCACCAATAACTGACTGGGTGAAAGTTTCAATAATATCAGAGTGAGGTTGGATAAATCTGTGTCCCAGACACAGACGTAGAGAATAGATGTGATGTTCATGGCTATGCTTCTTTTCCCTCAGGCCCGCAAAAATGTTACTACACACTGATACTGACTCGGATACTGATTCCTATGTCGACCATAATATTTCCTGATTAGATCCAATATTGGCAAGGAGCATTCAGTACATGATTGTGGATATTAAGGACATATTAACATCACTGAGGACCCTGCTGTTCCTTACAAAGGGGTCTATATGTATGTATATATAGATATATAATGAAAGCTGATGTAACGTTCCTCCATCTCTGTTTGAGAAAGTCTGGGCCAGCTCGACAAGATGGTTTCAAATCCCCAAAAGGTTTCCGATTGTTTATTCATTTCCTGCTGCGGACAGAATAAAGTGGGAGTCACCCCCTGTTCTGCACGGGGCCCTGTCACAAATCCAGCGGATCATATGCAGGAAGCTACATTATTTCTAGTTATGTAACCACGGGTACATTACTTAGACCTGCCATTACATGCGCATGGGTGAGTAGTAGTATTCAAGAATTGGTCGAATACCTTGTCTTCCGATATAGATATCTTGGAGAGATAGGATACTCCTTACGTTGGATCATATCAAGGACACTGCAGCATACTTACGACTGCAAGGGATATAGGACTCTTGAGTTCACGGGCCAATTTCATGGCAGTCTCGGATAGGAGGGCATTGTGGATTCACCAAGGGAATGCTGATGCTGACTCCAAGAAGAAAGGGAGTCTCTTCCCTATGAAGGTGAAGCCTTGTTTGGCAACGGCCTAGTTAATTTGATCTCGGCAGCTCCCGCAGGTAAGTCAACCTTCTTGCCCTATGTTCCCTCTCAACGGATGAAGACCCATCATTGTCTAACGCAGTCATTTTGTCGCAATAGATATGCAAGAAGTTAAGATTCCCCTTTCTTTGCAGGTAGAGGAAGGAGAAGAGGGAAGAGGTCTGTAGCCTCTTCAAGATTGCAGGAGCAGAGATCGTCCTCTGCTTCTGCCAAATCCACTGCATGACGCTGGGGCTCTCTTGCAGGAGCCCACACCAGTGGGGGCACGTCTAAAACACTTCAGTCAGTTCTGGATTAATTTGGACATGGACTCGTGGGTTTTACAAATAGTGTCACAAGGGTACAAACTGGGGTTTCAAGACGTTCCCCCTCACCGATTGTTCAAATCGGCCTTAGTCAGCAGGGAGAAGGTTTTTATTCAAGCCTCTTCGTGCTCCCGAAGCCGGACGGCTCAGTCAGACCAATCTTAAATCTGAAATCCCTCAATTTCTACCTAAAGAAATTAAATTTCAAGATGGAATCTCTCAGGGTAGGGATCTCCAGTCCGGAGGAAGGAGATTTCATGGTTTTGGTAGACATAAGGATGCCTAATTACATGTTCCCGTTTAGCCACTGCATCAAGCTACCTGAGGTTTGCAATTCAGGATTGTCATTACCAATTTCAGACGTTGCCGTTTGGTCTGTCCACGGCTCCGAGGATTTTCACCAGGGTGATGGTGGAAATGATGGTTCTCCTTCGCAAGCAAGGAGTCACAATTATGCCGTACTTGGATGATCTCCTGATAAAGGCGAGATCCAGGGACCAGTTGGTGCAAAACATCTACTCTCCCTGACAGTTCTTCAACAACATGGTTGGCTCCTAAACTTGCCAAAATCGCAGTTGGTCCCAATGACGCGGTTGTTGTTTCTGGGAGTCATACTGGACACAGAAGAGGCTTTCTTCCAGTGGAAAGGCTATGGAGTTCCAGAGTCTGGTCAAACAAATTCTGAAACCAGCAAGAGTGTTAATCCATCAATGCATTCTGTTGCTGGGGAAGATGGTTGCGGCCTACGAGGCCATTCAGTTTTGCAGGTTCCATGCCAGAGTGTTCCAGTGGGACCTGTTGGACAAGTGGTCCGGATCCCACCTACACATGCACCGGAGGATAATCCTGTCTTCCAAGACCAGAATCTTACTCCATTGGTGGCTGCACAGTTCTCACCTCCTAGAGGGGCGATGGTTCGGGATCCAGGACTGGATCCTAGGGACCATGGATGCAACCCTCCGAGGCTGGGGAGCAGTCACACAGGGGGAAAACATCCAAGGAAGATGGTCAAGTCAGGAAAGTTTTCTCCACATAAATGTTCTGGAGTTAAGGGCCATTTAATAACTGCAGACACAGTACGCACTGGGACGGGTGCCCAGCATCCTCTACGGACTAAGAGAAAAGGATTTACCGGTAGGTATTAAAATCCTATTTTCTCTAACGTTCTAGAGGATGCTGGGGACTCCGTAAGGACCATGGGGATAGATAGGCTCCGCAGGAGACATGGGTACTTTAAGAAAGACTTTAGTTCTGGGTGTGCACTGGCTCCTCCCTCTATGCCCCTCCTCCAGACCTCAGTTTGATACTGTGCCCAGTGGAGACTGGGTGCTTTTCAGGAGCTCTCCTGAGCTTTCTGACAGAAAGTATTTTGTTAGGTTTTTAATTTTCAGAGAGCACTGCTGGCAACAGACTCCCTCATCGAGGGACTGAGGGGAGAGAAGCAGCCCTACTCTCTGAGTTGCAAGGTCCTGCTTCTTAGGCTACTGGACACCATTAGCTCCAGAGGGATTGGTACGCAGGATCTCACCCTCGCCGTCCGTCCCAGAGCCGCGCCTCCGTCCCCCTTGCTGAGCCGGAAGATAGAAGCCGGGTGAGTATGAGAAGAAAAGAAGACTTCAGAGGCGGCAGAAGACTTCATGATCTTCACTGAAGTAACGCACAGCACTGCAGCTGTGCGCCATTGCTCCCATACACCTCACACACTCCGGTCACTGTAAGGGTGCAGGGCGCAGGGGGGGGGGGGGCACCCTGGGCAGCAATATAAACCTCTTTTTGGCAAAAATATAACACATATACAGCGGGGCACTGTATATATGTATGAGCCCCCGCCAATTTTACAGTTTAAGCGGGACAGAAGCCTGCCGCCGAGCGTGCGGGGCTTCTCCCTCAGCACTCACCAGCGCCATTTTTTCTTCACAGCACCGCTGAGAGGAAGCTCCCCGGACTCTCCCCTGCTTATACCACGGTAGACAAGAGAGTTGAAAAGAGGGGGGGGGGGCACATAATTTGGCGCAAATTACATACAGCAGTACTACTGGGCAAACATTAAGTTACTGTGTATTCCTGGGTTATATAGCGCTGGGGTGTGTGCTGGCATACTCTCTCTCTGTCTCTCCAAAGGGCCTTGTGGGGAAACTGTCTTCAGAAAAAGCATTCCCTGTGTGTGTGGTGTGTCGGTACACGTGTGTCGACATGTCTGAGGAAGAAGGCTATATTAGAGAGGAGCAGGAGCAAATGAATGTGGTGTCTCCGCCGACAGCTGATTGGATGGATATGTGGAATGTTTTAAATGCTAGTGTAAACTCATTGCACAAAAGATTAGACAAGGCTGAAGCTTTGGGACAGTCAGGGTCTCAACCCATGCCTGATCCTATGTTGCAGGGACTGTCAGGGTCTCATAAGCGCCCACTATCCCAGATTGTTGACACAGATACAGACACAGATTCTGACTCCAGTGTCGATTACGATGATGCAAAGTTACAGCCAAAATTGGCAAAATCCATTCGATATATGATTATGGCAATAAAAGATGTTTTGCACATCAGAGAGGAACCCCCTGTCCCTGACAAGAGGGTACATATGTACAAGGTGAAAAAGCCTGAGGTAACCTTTGAGGGGGTCACACGAGCTGAACGAGTTATGTGAAAAAGCTTGGGAATCTCCAGATAAAAGACTGCAGATTTCCAAAAGGATTCTTATGGCGTATCCTTTCCCATCAATGGATAGGTTACGATGGGAATCCTCCCCTAGGGTGGACAAAGCATTAACACGCTTATCCAAGAAGGTAGCCCTCCCGTCCCAGTATACGGCTACCCTCAAAGAGTCTGCTGACCGCAAACAGGAGATTACCCTGAAGTCCATTTATACACATTCAGGTACCTTACTCAGACCGGCAATTGCGTCGGCCTGGGTGTGTAGTGCTGTAGCGGCATGGACGGATACCTTATCTGAGGGGATGGATACCCTAGATAAGGATACTATTTTATTGACCCTGGGGCATATAAGAGATGCTGTCCTATATATGTGTGTATGCAAACTACAGGTGGTGCTGCAGGGCTCACACCCTTTTACTTGTCTTGTAGAGCAACTCTGGAGCTGTTTCTGGGTCCAGCTGCTGCAAGAAATCAGCTTGAATGCTTCAGGGGCTGGGGCATGGCCAACATGAGCCCACACTGATGGGGGGTGGGGGTGTATAAAGCGATTTAGGGGTCATCCAAGCGCAACCCCACAAAGGCCGCCATGCCCTGCGTGACCCTTTTCTCTTTTCATATGCAGACGAGGGTTGCAGCCAACTATGCCCACTGCTTGGATGACATCACTATATGCAAATCCATCTGCTGCAGGCCTTCCCCCAGGAATGCTTGCAGTAGTTGTTGCATTTGGTTTGTTGTTTGGGGGTGCTTCAGTATTAGGCAGCCTTCTGCCCTCCCACATTCGTCTGAAAATGTGTTCTCCCTGCAGTTGTTGTTCCCAGATGAGAGTTCCCTTGTGCTTCCTCAGTTGAATCTCCTTAACTTGACAGGGGTGTGCCCGAGCAGCCGCCCTCCACAGCCCTATCCCAACACATACTTATCTTGCATATGAGATCTCTTGATCATGAAGATAGTTCTCACAGGGTGAGGTTCATCCATTACATTTTAAAGTAGGAAGGTACAAATTACATATTCAAATTACATATATGTGCTGGATTCAAATGTTTTCCCCCTTTCCTTTCTCAATTGTGCCCATCAGCAGCTATTCTAATGTTGCTGCCAATGGGTGTGACGCATTCATTTCTTCTGTGGGGTACACTGGACTCCACAAGGATTCACATTGTATATGTACACCAGAGTAGGATCTTGATCTGAGGCACCAACAGGCTCAAAGCTTTTGACTGTTCCCAAGATGCTCAGCGCCCCCTCCTCTATAACCTCGCTTCCATGAACAGGGAGCTCAGTTTGTAGTTGGTGCCTTCAGTAGCAGGCCACTTAACAGGGGGCTGCCTCAGGCAGCCTATTCTTAGCTATTAATTTTGGCAAGAAAAGAAGAACTTTTTTTATAAGAATCTACAAGGGCTGCAGCAGGCTAGGTCTAATAGACCTCTTTACTGCAGCTCCATCACTCCCAGTGGCGCAGTATACTCCCGTGCCCCGGTTGCTGGGTCACTGCAGCGGAGGCTCCGGTTTCTTCCTAAGGTCAGTCACACACACACCGCCCTCCGGGATCACGAGGCCGCTGATGGGGGCGGGCCGTGTGCGCACTGGCGTGGACACTGATTACTGGGCAGCCGCTCCACTAGCCACCAGGGACAGTTAAGGAGCACAGCTCTTGGGTTTTTTCTCCTATATTAACCCCATTTTGTACTACCCGCAGTGCATTGTGATAGGTAATGGGGCCTGATTCAGGTTGGATCGCAATCCAACTGCAAAAACTGCTAAGAGCATACGCATCCGCCTGCATTTTCTGCGGCACCCCGCAGATAATGCGATCACCTCTGACTGTGAATCAGTGAAGGGGGGGGGAGGGGGGTCAACAACACTCCATTTCCAAGTCGGAGATGGAGCGGTGCGGGGGCACGGTTTCAAAATGGGGTCGGCAACGGAGAAACAGGAGGCGTGGTCAGAGCAGCTGCATGACATCACATGGGCCGGACTCTGCCAGTGGAGCCCCAGCGTCATGAGGTAGATTTTGTAGAGGCCGGGGAGGACTTCTGTTCCTGGGAACTAGCTGTGTTGTGCAGCTTTATTCCTCTGCCCCTACCTCTGGCAAGAAAGGACGCACCTCGCACTTTCTTGTTTCTTTGTGACCGAAAGGACTGCATTTGATAATGCGGAGCTTTCTTATGTTGTGAGGGAACATAAGGTAAAAAATTTGATTTTCCAACTGTAGCTGTGCGTGTTAATGCTTTGTCCATCCTACGGGAGGATTTCCATCGTAACCTATCCGTTGATGGAAAAGGATACGCCATAAGAATCCTTTTGGAAATCTGCAGTCTTTTATCTGGAGATTCCCAAGCTTTTTCACATAACTCGTTCAGCTCGTGTGACCCCCTCAAAGGTTACCTCAGGCTTCTTTCCCTTGTACATATGTACCCTCTTGTCAGGGACAGGGGGTTCCTCTGTGATGTGCAAAACATCTTTTATTGCCATAATCATATATCGAATGGATTTTGCCAATTTTGCCTGTAACTTTGCATCATCATAATCGACACTGGAGTCAGAATCCGTGTCGGTATCTGTGTCAACAATCTGGGATAGTGGGCGCTTATGAGACCCTGACAGTCCCTGCAACATAGGATCAGGCATGGGTTGAGTCCCTGACTGTCCCAAAGCTTCAGCCTTGTCTAATCTTTTGTACAATGAGTTTACACTAGCATTTAAAACATTCCACATATCCATCCAATCAGGTGTCAGCGGAGACACCACATTCATTTGCTCCCGCTCCTCTCTAATATAGCCTTCTTCCTCAGACATGTCGACACACGTGTACCGACACACCACACACACAGGGAATACTTTTTCTGAAGACAGTTTCCCCACAAGGCCCTTTGGAGAGACAGAGAGAGAGTATGCCAGCACACTCACCAGCGCTATATAACCCAGGAATAACACAGTAACTTAATGTTTGTCCAGTAGCGCTGCTGTATGTAATTTGCGCCGAATTATGTTCCCCCCCCCCTCTCTTTTCAACCCTCTTCTCTACCGTGGTATAAGCAGGGGAGAGTCCGGGGAGCTTCCTCTCAGCGGTGCTGTTGAGAAAAAATGGCGCTGGTGAGTGCTGAGGGAGAAGCCCCGCCCCCTCGGCGGCGGGCTTCTGTCCCGCTTAAACTGTAAAATTGGTGGGGGCTCATACATATATACAGTGCCCAGCTGTATATATGTTATATTTTTGCCAAAAAGAGGTTTATATTGCTGCCCAGGGTGCCCCCCCTGCGCCCTGCACCCTTACAGTGACCGGAGTATGTGAGGTGTATGGGAGCAATGGCGCACAGCTGCAGTGCTGTGCGCTACCTCAGTGAAGATCATGAAGTCCTCTGCCGCCTCTGAAGTCTTCTTTTCTTCTCATACTCACCCGGCTTCTATCTTCCGGCTCTGCGAGGGGGACGGACGGCGAGGGTGAGATCCTGCGTACCAATCCCTTTGGAGCTAATCCCTTTGGAGCTAATGGTGTACAGTAGCTTAAGAAGCAGGACCTTGCAACTCGGAGAGTAGGGCTGCTTCTCTCCCCTCAGTCCCTCGATGCAGGGAGTCTGTTGCCAGCAGTGCTCCCTGAAAATTAAAAACCTAACAAAATACTTTCTGTCAGAAAGCTCAGGAGAGCTCCTGAAAAGCACCCAGTCTCCACTGGGCACAGTATCAAACTGAGGTATGGAGGAGGGGCATAGAGGGAGGAGCCAGTGCACACCCAGAACTAAAGTCTTTCTTAAAGTGCCCATGTCTCCTGCGGAGCCCGTCTATCCCCATGGTCCTTACGGAGTCCCCAGCATCCTCTAGGACGTTAGAGAAAATAGGATTTTAATACCTACCGGTAAATCCTTTTCTCTTAGTCCGTAGAGGATGCTGGGCACCCGTCCCAGTGCGTACTGTGTCTGCAGTTATTAAATGGCCCTTAACTCCAGAACATTTATGTGGAGACAACTTTCCCGACTTGACCATCTTCCTTGGACGTTTTCCCCCTGTGTGACTGCTCCCCAGCCTCGGAGGGTTGCATCCATGGTCCCTAGGATCCAGTCCTGGATCCCGAACCTTCGCCCCTCTAGGAGGTGAGAACTGAGTGTGCAGCCACCAATGGAGTGAGATTCTGGTCTTGGAAGACAGGATTATCCTCCGGTGCGTGTGTAGGTGGGATCCGGACCACTTGTCCAACAGGTCCCACTGGAACACTCTGGCATGGAACCTGCCAAACTGAATGGGCTCGTAGGCCGCAACCATCTTCCCCAGCAACCAAATGCATTGATGGATTAACACTCTTGCTGGTTTCAGAATTTGTTTGACCAGACTCTGGATCTCCAGAGCCTTTCCACTGGAAGAAAACCTCTTCTGTGTCCAGTATCACTCCCAAAAACAACAACCGCGTCATTGGGACCAACTGCGATTTTGGCAAGTTTAGGAGCCAACCATGTTGTTGAAGAACTGTCAGGGAGAGTGCAATGTTTTGCACTAACTGGTCCCTGGATCTCGCCTTTATCAAGAGATCATCCAAGTACGGGATAATTGTTACTCCTTGCTTGCGATCACCCTGGTGAAAATCCTCAGAGCCGTGGACAGACCAAACGGCAATGTCTGAAATTGGTAATGACAATACTGAATTGCAAACCTCAGGTAGCTTGATGCAGAGGCTAAATGGGAACATGTAAGTAGGCATCCTTTATGTCTACTAAAACCATGAAATCTCCTTCCTCCGGACTGGAGATCACTGCACTGAGAGATTCCATCTTGAAATTGAATTTCCTTAGGTAGAAATTGAGGGATTTCAGATTTCAGATTGGTCTGACTGAGCCGTCCGGCTTAGGGACCACGAAGAGGCTTGAATAAAAACCTTCTCCCTGCTGACTAAGGCCGATTTGAACAATCGTTGAGGGGGAACATCTTGAAACCCCAGTTTGTACCCTTGGGACACTATTTGTAAAACACACGAGTCCATGTCCGAATGAATCCAGAACTGACTGAAGAGTTTTAGACGTGCCCCCACTGGTGCGGGCTCCTGCAAGAGAGCCCCAGCGTCATGCAGTGGATTTGGCAGAAGCAGAGGATGATCTCTGCTCCTGCGATCTTGAAGAGGTTGCAGACCTCTTCTCTCTTCTCCCTCCTCTACCTGCAAAGAAAGGGGAATCTTAACTTCTTGCATATCTATTGGGCCGAAATGACTGCATCAGATAATGATGCGTCTTCATCCGTTGGGAGGGAACATAGGGCAAGAAGGTTGACTTACCTGCGGGAGCTGCCGAGATCAAATTAACTAGGCAGTCACCAAACAAGGCTTCACCTTCATAGGGAAGAGACTCCCTTTCTTCTTGGAGTCAGCATCAGCATTCTCCTGGTGAATCCACAATGCCCTCCTATCCGAGACTGCCATGAAATTGGCCCGTGAACTCAAGAGTCCTATATCCCTTGCAGTCTCACGTAAGTATGCTGCAGTGTCCTTGATATGATACAACGTAAGGAGTATCCCATCTCTCCAGGGTATCTATATCGGATGACAAGGTATTCGACCAATTCTTGAATACTACTACTCACCCATGCACATGTAATGGCAGGTCTAAGTAATGTACCCGTGGTTACATAACTAGAAATAATGTAGCTTCCTGCATACGATCCGCTGGATTTGTGACAGGGCCCCGTGCAGAACAGGGGGTGACTCCCACTTTATTCTGTCCGCGGCGGGAAATGAATAAACAACCAGAATCCTTTTGGGGATTTGAAACCATCTTGTCGAGCTGGCCCAGACTTTCTCAAACAGAGATGGAGGAACGTTACATCAGCTTTCATTATATATCTATATATACATACATATAGACCCCTTTGTCAGGAACAGCAGGGTCTTCAGTGATTTTAATATGTCCTTAATATCCACAATCATGTACTGAATGCTCCTTGCCAATATTGGATCTAATCAGGAAACATTATGGTCGACATAGGAATCAGTATCCGTGTCAGTATCAGTGTGTAGTAACTGGGCAAAATAACATTTTTGCGACCCCGCGGGGCCTGAGGGAAAAGAAACATAGCCATGAACATCACATCTATTCTCTACGTCTGTGTCTGGGACACAGATTTATCCAACCTTACTCTGATATTACTGAAACATTTACCCAGTCAGTTATTGGTGGTGCCAACAGGGCCACCATCATATGTCTGCATTCCTAATATAGTTTCCTCTTGGGAAAAACATTCAGCCACTGACATGTTGACACACATGTACCAAGTACCCACAGACACACCGGCTTATGGGGGACAGACCGTCAGTAAATCTGTCAGAGGGACACAGCACGAGTGGAGAGGCCGCAGCAGAAATGTCTGCACTGGTGTCAGTAGGTGACTGAGGCAGGGATGACTGGGAGATAGTGGGTGACTGAAGCATGTATGAGTGGGAGATAGTGGGTGACTGAGGCCGGGGTGACTGGGAGATAGTGAGTGACAGGGAGATAGTGGGTTACTGAGGGAGGCGTGATAGGAAGGGGTTGGGTAAGTATGGGAAGAAAGTGGGTGACAGGGATAATAAATGACTAAGGCAGGGGTGATAGGGAGATAGTGGATGACTGTGGCAGGGGTGACAGGGACAGTAAGAGACTGAGGCAGGGGTGACAGGGATAGTGGCTGACTGAGGCAGGGGTGACTGGGAGATAGTGGGTGACTGAGGCAGGGTTGACAGGGATAGTGGGTGACTGAAGCAGGGGTGATAGGGTGACAGTGGGTGACTCAAGCAGGGGTGACTGGTATAGTGGGTGACTGAGGCAGGGATCGCAGGTATAGTGGTTGACTGAGGCAGCGGTGACTGGGAGATAGTGGGTAACTGAGGCAGGGGTGACAGGGAAAGTGTGTGACTCAGGCAGGGGTGATAGGGAGATAGTGGGCAGCATATCTCTGCGTCACTGCAGCAGCACATTCCTGCTTCAATGACAGCAGCACATCCCTGCCTCACTTATAGCAGCACATCCCTGCCTCGCTGACAGCAGCACATCCCTGCCTCGCTGACAGCAGCACATCCCTGCCTCGCTGACAGCAGCACATCCCTGCTTCGCTGACAGCAGCACATCCCTGCTTCGCTGACAGCAGCACATCCCTGCCTCGCTGACAGCAGCACATCCCTGTCTCGCTGACAGCAGCACAGCACTGCTTCGCTGACAGCAGCACATCACTGCTTCACTACCAGCAGCACATCCCTGCCTCACTGGCAGCAGCACATCCCTGCCTTACTGACAGCTGTATATAGGGCCTAATTCAGACCTGATCCCTGCTGTGCATATTCACACAACAGGAGATCAGGTCTGAAGTGCGTGTGTGCTGGTGCCGCAGTGCACCGGCACATGCCAGAGATGCGATCAGCATCTCTGCCCAGTGAGCGCCTCTGCCTGATTGACAGGCAGAGGCGGTCACTGGGCAGGAGGAGTCGGGCCAGCGGCGTTGTGCCGCCATTTTGGGGGCACAGTCAGGACAACGCAGACATGACCGGACCGTATGGGGGCGGGCCGTGACGGCTGCGTGACCCGGACAGCAACGGGCCTTATTTACTAAAATCTCAGATAAATTTTATGGCATTTATGTGCAGTCTAGTTTGCACAGTTGATAGAGTGTTGATCTTGCACTATCAATGTAAGCCTCACATAGGTTTGATACACATGTAAGTTTGTTTTTATTTTACTACATTGTGGTTTGTGGCTCTATACCATGTAATGCATGTCTTTTAACAGTAGTCAAGTCTTCCAATGTGCTTGTTAGTGAAACCCAATAGATAGCTTTATTTTATTTTGTTTCTTCAAATATTGAATGCATATGTCTTATAACTTTTTTTTTTAAATATATATACATTTTTATTATAAGATTTTCAATGACACAAGTACATACAAGTTGCAGATTATGGATTGTGAAGGACAAATCAACCATATAAACAATTTAAGCAATTTAAATTACATGCAGGTAGTAGAATATCAAACTCCTTGGATGAGAGTTGGTCGTAATAAACTAGGATAGAAAAGAATAAAGTAGAAAATAATATTTTAAACCTACCGGTAAATCTTTTTCTCGTAGTCCGTAGAGGATGCTGGGGACTCCGTAAGGACCATGGGGATAGACAGGCTCCACAGGAGACACGGGCACTTTAAGAAAGACTTTAGTTCTGGGTGTGCACTGGCTCCTCCCTCTATGCCACAGTTAGAGAAACTGTGCCCAGAGGAGACAGACAGTATGAGGAAAGGATTTTGTTAATCCAGGGCAAGATTCATACCAGCCACACCAATCACACCGTATAACTTGTGATAAACTACCCAGTTATCAGTATGAAAAAACAACATAGCATCAGTGCAGGACCGATGCAACTATAACATAACCCTTATTGAAGCAATAACTATATACAAGTATTGCAGAAGTAGTCCGCACTTGGGATGGGCGCCCAGCATCCTCTACGGACTACGAGAAAAAGATTTACCGGTAGGTTTAAAATCTTATTTTCTCTAACGTCCTAGAGGATGCTGGGGACTCCGTAAGGACCATGGGGATTATACCAATGCTCCAAAACGGGCGGGAGAGTGCGGATGACTCTGCAGCACCGATTGAGCAAACATGAGTTCCTCCTCAGCCAGGGTATCAAACTTATAGTATTTTGCAAAGGTGTTTGAACCCGACCAAGTAGCAGCTTGACAAAGCTGTAGTGCCGAGACCCCTCGGGCAGCCGCCCAAGAAGAGCCCACTTTCCTCGTGGAATGGGCCTTGACCGATTTCAGTAACTGCAATCCAGCCATAGAATGCGCTTGCTGAATCGTGTTACAAATCCGGCGAGCAATAGCCTGTTTTGAAGCAGGGGCACCAATCTTGTTGGTTGCATACAGGACAAACAGCGCTTCAGTTTTCCTGACTCTAGCCGTCCTGGCCATGTAAATTTTCAAAGCCCTGACCACATCAAGTAACTCGGAATCCTCCAAGTCACGCGTAGCCACAGGCACCACAATAGGTTGGTTCATATGAAAAGATGAGACCACTTTTGGTAGGAATTGAGGACGGGTCCGCAATTCCGCTCTATCCACATGGAATACCAAATATGGGCTTTTATGTGACAAAGCCGCTAATTCCGACACTCGCCTAGCCGAAGCCAAGGCTAATAACATGACCACCTTCCATGTGAGATATTTTAACTCCACTGTTTTAAGTGGTTCAAACCAGTGTGATTTTAGAAAACTTAACACCACGTTAAGGTCCCAAGGTGCCACCGGAGGCACAAAAGGAGGCTGAATATGCAGCACTCCTTTTACAAAAGTCTGAACTTCTGGAAGAGAAGCCAATTCTTTTTGAAAGAAAATGGATAAGGCCGAAATCTGGACCTTAATAGAGCCTAATTTTAGGCCCAAATTCACTCCAGTTTGTAGGAAGTGAAGGAAACGGCCCAGATGGAATTCTTCCGTAGGAGCATTCCTGGCCTCACACCAAGAAACATAATTTCGCCATATACGGTGTAATGTTTTAACGTTACATCCTTCCTAGCCTTTATCAGCGTAGGGATGACCTCAACCGGAATGCTAGGATCCGGCATTCAACCGCCATGCCGTCAAACGCAGCCGCGGTAAGTCTTGGAACAGACAGGGCCCCTGATGCAACAGGTCCTGTCTTAGAGGGAGAGGCCACAGATCTTCTGTGAGCATTTCCTGCAGATCCGGATACCAGATGGCCAATACTCCGGATACTCCGTGGCCAATCTGGAACAATGAGGATTGTTCTCACTCCTCTTTGTCTTATTATCCTCAACACCTTGGGTATGAGAGGAAGAGGAGGAAATACATAGACCGACCGGAACACCCACGGTGTCACTAGGGCGTCTACAGCTACTGCCTGAGGGTCTCTTGACCTTGCGCAATACCTCTGTAGCTTTTTGTTGAGCCGGGACAACATCATGTCTATCTGTGGCAGTTCCCACTGACTTGTAATCTGTGCAAAGACTTCCTGATGAAGTCCCCACTCTCCCGGATGTAGGTCGTGTCTGCTGAGGAAGTCTGCTTCCCAGTTGTCCACTCCCGGAATGAACACTGCTGACAGTGCGCTTGCGTGATTCTCCACCCAGCGAAGAATTCTGGTGGCTTGTGCCATCGCCACTCTGCTCCTTGTGCCGCCTTGGCGGTTTACATGAGCCACTGCGGTGACGTTGTCTGACTGGATCAGAACCGGTTGGTCGCAAAGTAAGGTCTCCGCTTGACGTAGGGCATTGTATATGGCCCTTAGATCCAGGATGTTGATGTGAAGACAAGTCTCTTGACTTGACCAAATACCTTGGAAATTTCTTCCCTGTGTGACTGCTCCCCAACCTTGGAGGCTTGCGTCTGTGGTCACCAGGATCCAGCCCTGAATGCTGAATCTGCGTCCCTCGAGAAGGTGAGCACTCTGCAGCCACCACAGGAGTGATACCCTGACCCTGGGGGACAGGGTGATCAACCAATGCATCTGTAAATGTGACCCGGACCACTTGTCCAGTAGGTCCCATTGGAAAGTCCTCGCATGGATCCTGCCGAATGGAATGGCCTTGTATGATGCCACCATCTTTCCCAGGACTCGAGTGCAGTGATGCACTGACACCTGTTTTGGTTTCAATAGGTTCCTGACAAGAGTCATGTGTTCCTGGGCCTTTTCTATCAGGAGATAAACCCTCTTCTCGTCCGTGTCCAGAATCATGCCCAAGAAAGACAGACGAGTAGTAGGAATCAACTGCGACTTCGGGATATTGAGAATCCAGCCGTGTTGCTGTAACACTTTCAGTGAAAGTGATACGCTGTTCAGCAACTGCTCTCTTGATCTCGCTTTTATGAGATCGCCCAAGTACGGGATAATTGTGACACCTTGCTTGCACAGGAGCACCATCATTTCCGTCATTACCTTGGTGAAAATTCTCAGGGCCATGGAGAGACCAAACAGCAACGTCTGAAATTGGCAATGACAGTCCTGTACCGCAAATCTGAGGTACGCCTGATGAGGTGGATAAATGGGGACATGAAGGTATGCATCCTGTACACAAATGCGGACAACAGGTGTCAAGCCGTGTGTTGCCTTTGTCAAGCTGTAATAAGTAGGGATAAGGACGTTAACCACCTCGGAACATCCTCCCTTATACGTCACCTGCAGCGCATTAATCATAAGTCAGTGACAAGTTCAAAAACTTTGGATGACAGCGGAAGCAGTCCACTGACCACCTTCCTCTTGTAACCAAGCTCCTGCAAACCACACCACCAACTCCCTCAGTGTCAATTTCCTCCTTAGACAGGAGAGCCAATAGTCCTGCAGGCCATGTCACTGGCAAGTCTGACGAGTCCTCTCCTGCCTGGGATTCCTCCGATGCATCCTTGAGTGTAACGCCTACTGCTGCTGGCGCTGCTGTTGTTGCTGCTGGGAGTCGATCGTCATCCCAGAGGGGAAGTCGGAAGACCACTTGTACTACTTCCAGTAAGCAATTGACTGTCCAACAGTCCTTTGCGAGGAAGATGAAATATCACAGCAGTCATCCTGCTGCAAAGCGGATAACTCAGGTCTGGGTGGTGAGAAACGTGGTTCCGGTATCCATCGTTAATTTAGAGGCAACTAGAGACTTGATTGAGGTACTGTGTCCCCGGTACCAAATACCCTCTAGGTTCCATTTCTCTAGGCAGGCGATACCGAAAATGTACACAGACCTCAGAAAAAGAGTCACCAGTGTCCTAAAAAATGCAGTTGTACCCAATGTCCACTTGTCTGTGGTTAAGTGGAGCAGGGCAGACTCAGGACTATATGACTGTGACAGCCCACTGGGTAGATGTATTGCCTCCCGCAGCAAGAACAGCAGCGGCGGCACCAGTAGCAGCATCTCGCAATTGCCAACTCGTTCCTAGGCAGGCTACGCTTTGTATCACCGCTTTCCATAAGAGGCACACAGCTGACAACCTCTTACGGAAACTGAGGAACATCATCGCAAAATGGCTTACCCCAATTGAACTCTCCTGGGGATTTGTGACATTGGACAACGCCACCAATATTGTGCGTGCATTACATCTGGGCAAATTCCAGCACGTCCCATGTTTTGCACATACATTGAACTTTGTGGTGCAGAATTATTTAAAAAACGACAGGGGCGTGCAAGAGATGCTGTCGGTGGCCCGAAGAATTGCGGGCCACTTTCTGCATTCAGCCACCGCATGCCGAAGACTGGAGCACCACCAAACATTCCTGAACCTGCCCTGCCATCATCTGAAGCAAGAGGTGGTAACGAGGTGGAATTCAACCCTCTATATGCTTCAGAGGATGGAGGAGCAGCAAAAGGCCATTCAAGCCTATACATCTGCCCACGATATAGGCAAAGGAGGGGGAATGCACCTGACTCAAGCGCAGTGGAGAATGATTTCAACGTTGTGCAAGGTTCTGCAACCCTTTGAACTTGCCACACGTGAAGTCAGTTCAGACACTGCCAGCCCTAGTCAGGTCATTCCCCTCATCAGGCTTTTGCAGAAGAAGCTGGAGACATTGAAGGAGGAGCTAAAACAGAGCGATTCCACTAGGCATGTGGAACTTGTGGATGGAGCCCTTAATTCGCTTAACCAGGATTCAATCTGTTGAAATCAGAGCACTACATTTTGGCCACCGTGCTCGATCCTAGATTTAAAACCTACATTGTATCTCTCTTTCCGGCAGACACAAGTCTGCAGAGGTTCAAAGACCTGCTGGTGAGAAAATTGTCAAGTCAAGCGGAACGTGACCCGTCAACAGCTCCTCCTTCACATTCTCCCGCAACTGGGGGTGCGAGGAAAAGGCTAAGAATTCCGAGCCCACCCGCCTGCAATAAGCAATCCAACTGCAAAAATTGCTAAGAGCATACGCATGCGCCTGCATTTTCTGTGGCACCCCGCAGATAATGCGATCGCCTCTGACTTTCAATCGGTGCGGGGGGGGGGGGGGTCAGCAACACTCCATTTCAAAGTCGGAGATGGAGCGGTGCGGGGGCAGGGCTTCAACGGAGAAACAGGAGGCGTGGTCAGAGCGGCTGCATGACATCACATGCAGTCGCTGCGATCACAAAAATGGTGGCGGCTTCCTGCGCACACGTACAGTCTGCACCAACAGGAGGCTAAACCATTTTTTATGATCACGCTGAACTGCACTGAGACTGCAATTTCAGCGTGGTCAAGAAGGGAGGCGGCATACTGGGTGGCCATGCCCTGTGATGGGTGGCCCCAGCATGCGAACCAAAGGATTGCAAATTCTGTTACTTAGCAGAATGTGCAATCCTTACTGAATTAGGCCCATTGATTACAAAATTATAAACAATATTTGAAGTTTTTCTTCAGGGACTAACACAAAAGATGCTTGGGGCTACTAACACATGGGTAAGCCACGTAAAGCTTCCCATGGGTCAGTGGCATCACAACGGGGTTGCGGCACACACCCGAGTGTCACCCGCCAAGGGGGGTGACACCAAAGTGCCGGCTCTTCTTCAGTGACAGAATATGGGTGTTTCACTGTGACATTACGTGCAACACCCAGTTTCTGTCACTGTGCAGGAGCCAGCACTACTCACACACTAGTCCCCGGGTGCAGCCCCCAACCCCCGGGATACCCGCAGCAACAAAATGGTGATTCAGGCCACGCCCCTACCTATGAGACCATGCCTCCTTTTTACCATTGCCCTGCTTATCTGCGCGCACTGCATTACAATCTCCCTCGCCGCCTCTCTGGGTGTCACCAGTGATAGTGACACCTCTGCCATGCTTGTAGCAGCTGGTCCTAAGATCTACGCCTCCAGCCCTGAGTGTTTTCCCTTGTGACGTGTTGATCATCATAGCGAAGCAGATGCTTACAGAAAACTGCTGGTGCTTAGATTGAAAAGAAAAACATTGACGAACCCATCATTTCAGCGACAGGGTCTGCCACACGACTGACTGAAATGACTGGTTGGTTTGGGCCCCCACCAAAAAAGAATCAATCAATCTCTCCTTGCACAAACTGGCTCTACAGAGGCAAGATGTCCTCCCTTGTGCTGCCTCAGTTGAATCTCCTTTACTTGACAGAGATGTGCCTGAGCAGCGGCCCTCCCCAGCCCTATCCCAAATCATACTTATTTTGCATAATACCATGGTCATGAAGATTGTTCTCCCAGGGTGAGGTTCATTCATTGCATTCTGGGTATGCTGACCCCTGTGATTTCCCCAAATGTGGGAAACTCAATTGCATTATTTGTGGTAGTGGGGGACTGTGTTTGTGCTTTCTTCTGGTCAACTCTGGTAAAAATCAGATTTCTTTGTCTCAGATCTTCCTCTAGCCTTGTTCCTCTTTCGAGAGTTCCCTTGTGCTGCCTCAGTTGGATCTCCTTCACTTGACAGGGGGGTACCCGAGCAGCGACCCTCCCCAGCTCTAGCCCAACTCCTACTTACCTGCCAGGTGAGATACTATGATCATGTAGGTGCTTCTCCCAGGGCAAGGCTCACCCATTGCACTCTGGGTGTGCTGCCCCTGTGATTTCCCCAAATGTTGGAAACTTGACTGCATAATTTGTGTTTCCCCTGGTCGGCTCTCGTATAATTCAGATCTCTTTGTCTCAGGTCTCTCTCCAGCCTAGTTTGCTGTCTGTTTCCACTTCTCTTTTCTTGAGCCGCTCCCTTCTATGCCCTTGCGCACTATCCTGACTTCTCCCGTCTGCTTACTTTGTGCCTTCCAATGCACAATGCGAACTACAGGTAGTGCTGCAGGACCCACACCCTTTAACTTGCCTTACAGAGCAGCTCTGGAGCTGTTACAGTGCCCAGCTGCTGCAGAGAAATCAGCTTGAATGCTTCAGGGGCTGGGGCATTGCCAACATGAGCCCCACACCGAAGGAGGGTGGGGGTGTTTAATGCGAACTAAGGGTCATCCAAGCGCCGCAAAAGGCCGCCATGCCCTGCATACCCCTTTTCTCTTTTCATATGCAGATGAGGGTTCCAGCCAACTTTGGCCCACTGCTTGGATGACATCACCATATGCAAATCCATCTGCTGTAGGCCTTCCCCCAGGAATGCTTGCACTAGTTGTTGCATTTGGTTTGTTGTTTGGGGGTGCTTCAGTATTAGGCAGCCTTCTGCCCTCCCATGTTCATCTGAAAATATGTGTTCTCCCTGCAGTTGTTGTCCCCAGATGAGAGTTCCCTTGTGCTGCCTCAGTTGAATCTCCTTTACTTGACAGAGATGTGCCTGAGCAGCGGCCCTCCCCAGCCCTATCTCAAATCATACTTATTTTGCATAGGAGATACCATGGTCAAGAAGATTGTTCTCCCAGGGTGAGGGTCATTCATTGCATTCTGGGTATGCTGACCCCTGTGATTTCCCCAAATGTGGGAAACTTGGCTGCATTATTTGTAGTAGTGGGGGACTGTGTTTGTGCTTTCCTCTGGTCAGCTCTGGTAAAAGTCAGATTTTTTTGTCTCATTTCTTCCTCTAGCCTTATTCTTCTTTTGAGAGTTCCCTTGTGCTGCCTCAGTTGGATCTCCTTCACTTGACAGAAGGGTGCTTGAGCAGCGACCCTCCCCAGCTATAGCCCAACTCCTACTTACCTGCCAGGTTAGATACTATGATCATGAAGCTGCTTCTCCCAGGGCAAGGCTCACCCATTGCACTCTGGGTGTGCTGCTCCTGCGATTTCCCCAAATGTGGGACACTTGACTGCATAATTTGTGTTTCCCCTGGTCGGCTCTCGTATAATTCAGATCTCTTTGTCTCAGGTCTCTCTCCAGCCTAGTTTGCTGTCTGTTTCCACTTCTCTTTTCTTGAGCCGCTCCCTTCTATGCCCTTGCGCACTATCCTGACTTCTCCCGTCTGCTTACTTTGTGCCTTCCAATGCACAATGCGAACTACAGGTAGTGCTGCAGGACCCACACCCTTTTACTTGCCTTACAGAGCAGCTCTGGAGCTGTTACAGTGCCCAGCTGCTGCAAGAAATCAGCTTGAATGCTTCAGGGGCTGGGGCATTGCCAACATGAGCCCCACACCGAAGGAGGGTGGGGGTGTTTAATGCGAACTAAGGGTCATCCAAGCGCCACAAAAGGCCGCCATGCCCTGCATACCCCTTTTCTCTTTTCATATGCAGATGAGGGTTCCAGCCAACTTTGGCCCACTGCTTGGATGACATCACTGTATGCAAATCCGTCTTCTGCAGACCTTCCCCCAGGAATGCTTGTACTAGTTGTTGCATTTGGTTTGTTGTTTGGGGGTGCTTCAGTATTAGGCAGCCTTCTGCCCTCCCATGTTCATTTGAAAATATGTGTTCTCCCTGCAGTTGTTGTCCCCAGATGAGAGTTCCCTTGTGCTGCCTCAGTTGAATCTCCTTTACTTGACAGAGATATGCCTGAGCAGCGGCCCTCCCCAGCCCTATCCCAAATCATACTTATTTTGCATAGGAGTTACCATGGTCATGAAGATTGTTCTCCCAGGGTGAGGTTCATTCATTGCATTCTGGGTATGCTGACCCCTGTGATTTCCCCAAATGTGGGAAACTCGACTGCATTATTTGTGGTAGTGGGGGACTGTGTTTGTGCTTTCCTCTGGTCAGCTCTGGTAAAAGTCAGATTTCTTTGTCTCAGATCTTCCTCTAGCCTTGTTCTTCTTTCGAGAGTTCCCTTGTGCTGCCTCAGTTGGATCTCCTTCACTTGACAGGGGGGTGCCCGAGCAGCGACCCTCCCCAGCTCTAGCCCAACTCCTACTTACCTGCCAGGTGAGATACTATGATCAGGAAGGTGCTTCTCCCAGGGCAAGGCTCACCCATTGCACTCTGGGTGTGCTGCTCCTGCGATTTCCCCAAATGTGGGACACTTGACTGCATAATTTGTGTTTCCTCTGGTCGGCTCTCGTATAATTCAGATCTCTTTGTCTCAGGTCTCTCTCCAGCCTAGTTTGCTGTCTGTTTCCACTTCTCTTTTCTTGAGCCGCTCCCTTCTATGCCCTTGCGCACTATCCTGACTTCTCCCGTCTGCTTACTTTGTGCCTTCCAACGCACAATGCGAACTACAGGTAGTGCTGCAGGGCCCACACCCTTTTAGTTGCCTTACAGAGCAGCTCTGGAGCTGTTACAGTGCCCAGCTGCTGCAAGAAATCAGTTGGAATGCTTCAGGGGCTGGGGCATTGCCAACATGAGCCCCACACCGAAGGAGGGTGGGTGTGTTTAATGCGAACTAAGGGTCATCCAAGCGCAGCAAAAGGCCGCCATGCCCTGCATACCCCTTTTCTCTTTTCATATGCAGATGAGGGTTCCAGCCAACTTTGGCCCACTGCTTGGATGACATCACTGTATGCAAATCCGTCTTCTGCAGACCTTCCCCCAGGAATGCTTGTACTAGTTGTTGCATTTGGTTTGTTGTTTGGGGGTGCTTCAGTATTAGGCAGCCTTCTGCCCTCCCATGTTCATTTGAAAATATGTGTTCTCCCTGCAGTTGTTGTCCCCAGATGAGAGTTCCCTTGTGCTGCCTCAGTTGAATCTTCTTTACTTGACAGATATATGCCTGAGCAGCGGCCCTCCCCAGCCCTATCCCAAATCATACTTATTTTGCATAGGAGATACCATGGTCATGAAGATTGTTCTCCCAGGGTGAGGTTCATTCATTGCATTCTGGGTATGCTGACCCCTGTGATTTCCCCAAATGTGGGAAACTCGACTGCATTATTTGTGATAGTGGGGGACTGTGTTTGTGCTTTCCTCTGGTCAGCTCTGGTAAAAGTCAGATTTCTTTGTCTCAGATCTTCCTCTAGCCTTGTTCTTCTTTCGAGAGTTCCCTTGTGCTGCCTCAGTTGGATCTCCTTCACTTGACAGGGGGGTGCCCGAGCAGCGACCCTCCCCAGCTCTAGCCCAACTCCTACTTACCTGCCAGGTGAGATACTATGATCAGGAAGTTGCTACTCCCAGTGCAAGGCTCACCCATTGCACTCTGGGTGTGCTGCTCCTGCGATTTCCCCAAATGTTGGAAACTTGACTGCATAATTTGTGTTTCCCCTGGTCGGCTCTCGTATAATTCAGATCTCTTTGTCTCAGGTCTCTCTCCAGCCTAGTTTGCTGTCTGTTTCCACTTCTCTTTTCTTGAGCCGCTCCCTTCTATGCCCTTGCGCACTATCCTGACTTCTCCCGTCTGCTTACTTTGTGCTTTCCAATGCACAATGCAAACTACAGGTAGTGCTGCAGGGCCCACACCCTTTTACTTGCCTTACAGAGCAGCTCTGGGGATGTTACAGTGCCCAGCTGCTGCAAGAAATCAGCTTGAATGCTTCAGGGGCTGGGGCATAGCCAACATGAGCCCCACACCGAAGGAGGGTGGAGGTGTTTAATGCGAACTAGGGGTCATCCAAGCGCCGCAAAAGGCCGCCATGCCCTGCACGCACCTTTTCTCTTTTCATATGCAGACGAGGGTTGAAGCCAACTTTGACCCACTGCTTGGATGGCATTACCATATGCAAATCAATCTGCTGCAGGCCTTCCCCCAGGAATGCTTGCACTAGTTGTTGCATTTGGTTTGTTGTTTGGGGGTGCTTCAGTATTAGGCAGCCTTCTGCCCTCCCATGTTCATCTGAAAATATGTGTTCTCCCTGCAGTTGTTGTCCCCAGATGAGAGTTCCCTTGTGCTGCCTCAGTTGAATCTCCTTTACTTGACAGAGATGTGCCTGAGCAGCGGACCTCCCTAGCCCTATCTCAAATCATACTTATTTTGCATAGGAGATACCATGGTCAAGAAGATTGTTCCCCCAGGGTGAGGGTCATTCATTGCATTCTGGGTATGCTGACCCCTGTGATTTCCCCAAATGTGGGAAACTTGACTGCATTATTTGTAGTAGTGGGGGACTGTGTTTGTGCTTTCCTCTGGTCAGCTCTGGTAAAAGTCAGATTTCTTTGTCTCATTTCTTCCTCTAGCCTTATTCTTCTTTTGAGAGTTCCCTTGTGCTGCCTCAGTTGGATCTCCTTCACTTGACAGAGGGGTGCTTGAGCAGCGACCCTCCCCAGCTATAGCCCAACTCCTACTTACCTGCCAGGTGAGATACTATGATCATGAAGGTGCTTCTCCCAGGGCAAGGCTCACCCATTGCACTCTGGGTGTGCTGCTCCTGCGATTTCCCCAAATGTGGGACACTTGACTGCATAATTTGTGTTTCCCCTGGTCGGCTCTCGTATAATTCAGATCTCTTTGTCTCAGGTCTCTCTCCAGCCTAGTTTGCTGTCTGTTTCCACTTCTCTTTTCTTGAGCCGCTCCCTTCTATGCCCTTGCGCACTATCCTGACTTCTCCCGTCTGCTTACTTTGTGCCTTCCAATGCACAATGCGAACTACAGGTAGTGCTGCAGGACCCACACCCTTTAACTTGCCTTACAGAGCAGCTATGGAGCTGTTACAGTGCCCAGATGCTGCAAGAAATCAGCTTGAATGCTTCAGGGGCTGGGGCATTGCCAACATGAGCCCCACACCGAAGGAGGGTGGGGGTGTTTAATGCGAACTAAGGGTCATCCAAGCGCCGCAAAAGGCCGCCATGCCCTGCATACCCCTTTTCTCTTTTCATATGCAGATGAGGGTTCCAGCCAACTTTGGCCCACTGCTTGGATGACATCACTGTATGCAAATCCGTCTTCTGCAGACCTTCCCCCAGGAATGCTTGTACTAGTTGTTGCATTTGGTTTGTTGTTTGGGGGTGCTTCAGTATTAGGCAGCCTTCTGCCCTCCCATGTTCATTTGAAAATATGTGTTCTCCCTGCAGTTGTTGTCCCCAGATGAGAGTTCCCTTGTGTTGCCTCAGTTGAATCTCCTTTACTTGACAGAGATGTGCCTGAGCAGCGGCCCTCCCCAGCCCTATCCCAAATCATACTTATTTTGCATAGGAGATACCATGGTCATGAAAATTGTTCTCCCAGGGTGAGGTTCATTCATTGCATTCTGGGTATGCTGACCCCTGTGATTTCCCCAAATGTGGGAAACTCGACTGCATTATTTGTGGTAGTGGGGGACTGTGTTTGTGCTTTCCTCTGGTCAGCTCTGGTAAAAGTCAGATTTCTTTGTCTCAGATCTTCCTCTAGCCTTGTTCTTCTTTCGAGAGTTCCCTTGTGCTGCCTCAGTTGGATCTCCTTCACTTGACAGGGGGGTGCCCGAGCAGCGACCCTCCCCAGCTCTAGCCCAACTCCTACTTACCTGCCAGGTGAGATACTATGATCATGAAGGTGCTTCTCCCAGGGCAAGGCTCACCCATTGCACTCTGGGTGTGCTGCCCCTGTGATTTCCCCAAATGTGGGAAACTTGACTGCATAATTTGTGTTTCCACTGGTCGGCTTTCATATAATTCAGATCTCTTTGTCTAAGGTCTCTCTCCAGCCTAGTTTGCTGTCTGTTTCCACTTCTTTTTTTTTGAGCCCCTCCCTTCTATACCCTTGTGCACTATCCTGACTTCTCCTGTCTGCTTACTTTGTGCCTTCCAATGCACAATGCAAACTACAGGTAGTGCTGCATGGCCCACAACCTGTTACTTGCCTTACAGAGCAGCTCTGGAGCTGTTACAGTGCCAAGCTGCTGCAAGAAATCAGCTTGAATGCTCGGGCATTGCCAACATGAGCCCCACACCGAAGGAGGGTGGGGGTGTTTAATGCGAACTAAGGGTCATCCAAGCGCCGCAAAAGGCCGCCATGCCCTGCATACCCCTTTTCTCTTTTCATATGCAGATGAGGGTTCCAGCCAACTTTGGCCCACTGCTTGGATGACATCACTGTATGCAAATACGTCTTCTGCAGACCTTCCCCCAGGAATGCTTGTACTAGTTGTTGCATTTGGTTTGTTGTTTGGGGGTGCTTCAGTATTAGGCAGCCTTCTGCCCTCCCATGTTCATTTGAAAATATGTGTTCTCCCTGCAGTTGTTGTCCCCAGATGAGAGTTCCCTTGTGCTGCCTCAGTTGAATCTCCTTTACTTGACAGAGATATGCCTGAGCAGCGGCCCTCCCCAGCCCTATCCCAAATCATACTTATTTTGCATAGGAGATACCATGGTCATGAAGATTGTTCTCCCAGGGTGAGGTTCATTCATTGCATTCTGGGTATGCTGACCCCTGTGATTTCCCCAAATGTGGGAAACTCGACTGCATTATTTGTGGTAGTGGGGGACTGTGTTTGTGCTTTCCTCTGGTCAGCTCTGGTAAAAGTCAGATTTCTTTGTCTCAGATCTTCCTCTAGCCTTGTTCTTCTTTCGAGAGTTCCCTTGTGCTGCCTCAGTTGGATCTCCTTCACTTGACAGGGGGGTGCCCGAGCAGCGACCCTCCCCAGCTCTAGCCCAACTCCTACTTACCTGCCAGGTGAGATACTATGATCATGTAGGTGCTTCTCCCAGGGCAAGGCTCACCCATTGCACTCTGGGTGTGCTGCCCCTTTGAATTCCCCAAATGTGGGAAACTTGACTGCATAATTTGTGTTTCCCCTGGTCGGCTCTCATATAATTCAGATCTCTTTGTCTCAGGTCTCTCTCCAGCCTAGTTTGCTGACTGTTTCCACTTCTCTTTTCTTGAGCCGCTCCCTTCTATGCCCTTGCGCACTACCCTGACTTCTCCTGTCTGCTTACTTTGTGCCTTCCAACGCACAATGCGAACTACAGGTAGTGCTGCAGGGCCCACACCCTTTTAGTTGCCTTACAGAGCAGCTCTGGAGCTGTTACAGTGCCCAGCTGCTGCAAGAAATCAGCTTGAATGCTTCAGGGGCTGGGGCATGGCCAACATGAGCCCCACACCGAAGGAGGGTGGGGGTGTTTAATGCGAACTAGGGGTCATCCAAGCGCAGCAAAAGGCCGCCATGCCCTGCATACCCCTTTTCTCTTTTCATATGCAGATAAGGGTTCCAGCCAACTTTGGCCCACTGCTTGGATGACATCACCGTATGCAATTCCATCTTCTGCAGACCTTCCCCAAGGAATGCTTGTACTAGTTGTTGCATTTGGTTTGTTGTTTGGGGGTGCTTCAGTATTAGGCAGCCTTCTGCCCTCCCATGTTCATCTGAAAATATGTGTTCTCCCTGCAGTTGTTGTCCCCAGATGAGAGTTCCCTTGTGCTGCCTCAGTTGAATCTCCTTTACTTGACAAGGGAGGCATTTTGGATTTTTTCTTTGGGTACCCCTACACCTGATGGTCTGATTGAGAGCATCGAACTGAACAACATTGGCAGTCTCTGAAGATTTTATCTATTGATTTACCTAATATATTATTTATTGAATATCCATTTATTGTATGTTTAATAAATAAACAAAATTATTAGAAGTAGCTATTTTGGGAACAGCATTCCTCTTAGTATGAAACTGTATAATCCTGTTGTGTGTGTTCCTTTAAAGTTCTTTAGTAAAATCCACTAGTAATGATGAACATCAGATTTCTTCCTCCATCCTCTTTTTACACTTTCTCTTGGTTCTATATATATATATTTTTTATTTTTTTATTTTTTTTCCCTCCTTCTCCCAAAAGGCCCCCCTCCCTCCCCCCCCCCTCCCTGTTTTAAATTTTTACATCTTTAAATCTTTAAATCTTCGAATCCTTAAATTGTCTGTTTAATAATTATTCTTTCTTCAATTCTTTTTGTTGTTTAAGCAGCAATGTAATTATTCCAGGGGTTAAAATAATGAAATATAGAAATAATATTAACAAAAATTAAAGGTAAAAATGAATTGATAGAATGATCCCATTAAAAGTAAATAAATAATATGGATGTTAAGCTGAGCGGGTTGGATTCGAACATGGGACTCGCTGCATAGAGTGCAGGTGATGTTTCCCCTGCGCCACAAGAGCTGCTTTAGTAGTGGGTTGGATTTATGTTACCCTAAAAGGTTTTATATAAGTAAATGGGGATCCTTAGTGCTGGGTCTCTGAATTATGTGTATGTGATTATAGAGATGAGGTATTGATTGAAAGATTAGAGGTTAATCTGTATATAGATTATATATTTTCTGTTATTTTTTAAACCACCTTGTTGCTTATTTTATTATTATTTTTAATCACCATGTTGCTTATTTTTATATTATGAAATGCCTTTATATGTGCAATTGCAATTAGAAAGTTGTTCCATATGTGAGTCATTACATGTATGCATCCAATTAGTACATGTATATATCCAATCAACTAATTAGTAATGCTATTGGTCCGGTGCATTTTAAAAAGAGCCTGCTAGGCTGCTGATGTATCCTCTGACGAAACCGCTCTTGGATAACAGCGGAGAAACGCGTAAGAAGGTGACTACCAGACACTCTGATTGCTGAGATATAAGCCCATTCATGAACGAGCTACATCACGGCGGACGTCTGATGTAAAGACAGCGGTGAAGGGGAAAAAGCAATTTGAGACCGAGCAAAAGGAGGTCTCTACCCCACGGCAGGGAGGAATATCCCGACCGCGAGTGCCAATAAGATCCAGCCACGGTTAACGACTGAGGCAGCATAAGGAAACTCTCATCTGGGGACAACAACTGCAGGGAGAACACATATTTTCAGATGAACATGGGAGGGCAGAAGGCTGCCTAATACTGAAGCACCCCCAAACAACAAACCAAATGCAACAACTAGTGCAAGCATTCCTGGGGGAAGGCCTGCAGCAGATGGATTTGCATATGGTGATGTCATCCAAGCAGTGGGTCAAAGTTGGCGTCAACCCTCGTCTGCATATGAAAAGAGAAAAGGGGCGTGCAGGGCATTACGGCCTTTTGCGGCGCTTGGATGACCCCTAGTTCACATTAAACACCTCCACCCTCCTTCGGTGTGGGGCTCATGTTGGCTATGCCCCAGCCCCTGAAGCATTCAAGCTGATTTCTTGCAGCAGCTGGGCACTGTAACAGCTCCAGAGCTGCTCTGTAAGGCAAGTAAAAGGGCGTGGGCCCTGCAGCACTACCTGTAGTTTGTATTGTGCGTTGGAAGGCACAAAGTAAGCAGACTGGAGAAGTCAGGATAGTGAGCAAGGGCATAGAAGGGAGTGGCTCAAGAAAAGAGAAGTGGAAACAGACAGCAAACTAGGCTGGAGAGAGACCTGAGACAAAGAGATCTATATTATACGAGAGCCGACCAGGGGAAACACAAATTATGCAGTCAAGTGTCCAACATTTGGGGAAACCGCAGGAGCAGCACACCCAGAGTGCAATGGGTGAGCCTTGCCCTGGGAGAAGCACCTTCATGATCATAGTATCTCACCTGGCAGGTAAGTAGGAGTTGGGCTAGAGCTGGGGAGGGTCGCTGCTCGGGCACCCCCCTGTCAAGTGAAGGAGATCCAACTGAGGCAGCACAAGGGAACTCTCGAAAGAAGAACAAGGCTAGAGGAAGATCTGAGATAAAGAAATCTGACTTTTACCAGAGCTGACCAGAGGAAAGCACAAACACAGTACCTCACTACCACAAATAATGCAGTCCAGTTTCCCACATTTGGGGAAATCACAGGGATCAGCATACCCAGAATGCAATGAATGAACCTCACCCTGGGAGAACAATCTTCATGACCATGGTATCTCCTATGCAAAATAAGTATGATTTGAGATAGGGCTGGGGAGGGCTGCTGCTCAGGCACATCTCTGTCAAGAATTTATAAAGTCTATACATATATATAACCAAATGTCAATATATATATATATATAGAACCCAGCGCTCCTATCAAAACTTATCTATTTCACCAATTTGTTGCTTATTTAATCTTTATACATCTATTAATTTTTACCATATATTATAAAATGCTGCTCCCATAGTTAGTACTGTTCTACCAATAATAAACCAAATTTTAAAGATAATCACACTTGTTATCAAGGGAGCGCAAAAAATAGAATATACAAGCTCTTTATTTAAAAAAATATATATATAGACAGAAGAAACCCACATTCAACAAAATACAATGGAGTCAACATATATAGGCACCACTATCCATATCTAAATGTAATCAGTATCTATTTCATATTGCCCTTGATGACAACGGAATGTCTATTAAAGTGTCCAAAAAATCCTCCTGGATACAGCTGTTGTAATTAAATCGTTACTTTCCAATTGTAATTGATACATTAAATTCCTTCTTGTGGATGAACAGCAACAGTTGTAACCAACGCCTCTTATTTACTGCAGTTAAAGTTCATATGTAACTCACGTGAGTAATGAAAGAAAATAGGGGGAGAGCGCTGTGATGGTTGGTGAAACACAGCGGTATGCTACAACGTACCCACATTTGCATCCATGCATATATAGATGTAGGTGTGTGTACGTCGGTGTGCGTCCAGGTGTCAACGCGTGTATGTATAGATGCAGGTGTGGGTACGTCTGTGTATGTCCAGGTGTCAGAATGTGTATGTATAGATGCAGGTGTGGGAACGTCAGTGTAGGTTCAGATGTCAGCGCGTGTATGTATAGATGCAGGTGCTTGTATGTCCAGATGTCAGTGCATGTATGTATAGATGCAAGTGTGGGTACGTCGGTGTATGTCCATTTGTCAGCGCGTGTATATATAGATGCAGGTGCTTGTATGTTGGTGTATGTCCAGGTGTCAGCGTGTGTATGTATAGATGCAGGTGTGGGAATGTTAGTGTATGTCCAGGTGTCAGGGTGTGTATGTATGGATATTAGGTGTGGGTACATCAGTGTATGTCCAGGTGTCAGCGCATGTATGTATAGATGCAGGATAATAATCACACAGCGTGCCCCCCACCAACCACAAACCTCCCCCACCCCCCTGTATGACATAAACACAGCTAATTACACTTACACACAATAATTTCAGTTTGCGACCAGGAGCCGGCAATGTATGTGCACCCAAATGAAGCCACTGTACATGCCCTGCAGGCTGCTATGTACTGCACAGGTGCAACAAATTTAAATGCCCTATCTTTAAAATGGGGCATATTTTACTAAATTAAATAAACCTGTAACTTTCTGTAAAACCTTAACCCCAAAAGGCACTACACTAACATAGGGGTGTAGAGTTGGATCTTGATCCAAGGCACCAACAGGCTAAAGCTTTGACTGTTCCCAGGATGCCTTGCACCGCCTCCTCTATAACCCTGCCCAGTGACGTAACTAGACCTTTGTGGTCCCCATAGCAAAATTCTGAATGGGCCCACCAGCACTCAACAAGAATGAGTGGCGTTTGGGGTCAGAAAAGTAGAGGGGAAGGGGTCTGACAGAGTAGGGGGCAGGACATGAATGAATAGAAACTGAGGTGTCCATTATATAAAGAAATATAGGCCCTCATTCCGAGTTGATCGGTCGCAAGGCGAATTTAGCAGAGTTACACACGCTAAGCCGCCGCCTACTGGGAGTGAATCTTAGCTTCTTAAAATTGCGACCGATGTATTCGCAATATTGCGATTACTAACTACTTAGCAGTTTCAGAGTAGCTCCAGACTTACTCTGCCTGTGCGATCAGTTCAGTGCTTGTCGTTCCTGGTTGACGTCACAAACACACCCAGCGTTCGGCCAGGCACTCCCACCGTTTCTCCGGCCACTCCTGCGTTTTTTCCGGAAACGGTAGCGTTTTCAGCCACACGCCCCTGAAACGCCGTGTTTCCGCCCAGTAACACCCATTTCCTGTCAATCACATTACGATCGCCGGAGCGAAGAAAAAGCCGTGAGTAAAAATACTTTCTTCATAGTAAAGTTACTTGGCGCAGTCGCAGTGCGAACATTGCGCATGCGTACTAAGCGGATTTTCACTGCGATGCGAAGAAAAATACTGAGCGATCAACTCGGAATGAGGGCCATAGTATGTGTGTCTGTGTGTATATCACACACACACACATATAAGGGAAATTCAAATGCCCTCAATTATTGCGCCCATTACACTCTGGTTTAGGTGCACAAAGCACCTAAACCTGAATAAAGTAATGGGCGCGATCGTGAAAAGACACCGTTTGGTTGCCCAAATGGGTCTCTTTGCACACATTTCAGCTTGTTTCCCCTGGGGGTAGCGAGCTGAAATAAACATGTCGCACCCGTTGGCAGCAACATTAGAATAGCTGCTGACGGGCACGATTGAGGGAGGAAAGGGACATTTGAATCCAGCCCATAGATGCAATGTGAATATGTAATTTGTACCTTTCTTTCTTAAAATGTATATAGTAGTGTATACACTAGTGGTCTTTCCGAACCCCCTAATCCTAACATTGTAATTTGCTTTAGGGCGCACCTCCAATTAGTCTAGTGTTTCGTATTTTCACATTAAATACTTTCTTGCATTGGTTGGTTAAAGATTAGATCGTATATTTTTCTAGATATAGCTGTGCATAGTCTACAAGGCTACATGCTTCTCCCCTAACTAGAGATGTGCAGCGGGCATTTTTCGTGTTTCATGTTTTGGTTTTGGATTCGGATCCGCAGTTGTGTTTTGGATACGGACGCGTTTTGGCAAAACCACCTTTTGGGTTTTGTATTCGGGTGATTTTTTTTTAAACCCTCAAACAGCTAAAATCATAGAATTTGGGGGTAATTTTGATCCTATAGTATTAAGCTCAATAACCATAATTTCTACTCCTTTCCAGTCTATTCTGAACACCTCACACCTCCCAATATTATTTTTAGTCCTAAAATTTGCACCAAGGTCCCTGGATGACTAAGCTAAGCGACCCAATTGGGCAGCACAAACACCTGGCCCATCTAGGAGTGGCACTGCAGTGTCAGACAGGATGGTACTTAAAAAAATAGCCCCAAACAGCACATGATGCAAAGATAAATAAAAAAAGAGGCGCAAGATGAAATTGTAGTGTGTCTCTCCTGCTCAGTGTCAGTTCTCAGTAGTATCCTCATCAGTGCTCAGTATCACTGCTCATTGTCTTGTGCTGCATTGTGGTGCTCAGTATACTAGAGTACATTACTAATAGTCCAGTGCTGCATCTTGCTGCTCAGTGTCAGTTCTAGTATCCTCATCAGTGCTCAGTATCACTGCTCATTGTCTTGTGCTGCATTGTGGTGCTCAGTATACTACAGAACATTACTAATAGTCCAGTGCTGCATCTGGCTGCTCAGTGTCAGTTCTAGTAATCTCATCAGTGCTCCGTATCACTGCTCATTGTCTTGTGGTGCTCAGTATACTACAGTACATTACTAATACTCCAGTGTCTTGTGCCGCATATGGCTGCTGTAGGGTGCTGTGGTAGTGTCCTGTCACTGTGCATATGTCATCATTCCAGTCACAGTGATATCTGGTATCTATCTAGTGGTATCTAATTCCAGACATTACCACCGTCTAATTCCAGATATATTACTGGCATATAATTCCACACATTAAAAAATGGAGAACAAAAAGGTGGAGGGTAAAATAGGGAAAGCTCAAGATCCACTTCCACCTAGTGCTGAAGCTGCTGCCACTTGTCAAGGAAGAGACTATTCAATGCCATCAACATTATGTAATGATTATACGATACATTATATATCATATCATTGTATGGTTGTAAAATACAACTTAAAAACTTTAATTAATAAATACATAAAGGGGTATATGCAATTGTGGTCGAATTCCCGAAATTGTCGAATTTCGGGTCATTTTCCCCCAAAAAAAAAAAAAATCGTCAATGCAATTCAGTGCTTTCCGTCAAAAAAACGGACTTTCAAAATTCGACTTTTTGAAATTCGACTTTTTGCAAATTCGACTTTTCTGCAATGATACAAGTGCTGCAATTCTACAAAAGCATATTCAATTCAAGTTTGGAAATTCGACAGCAGTGCTTTTAGACAGTAAATTCGTCATTTTCAATCCGTCACACTTTGGAGGGTGAAAACAATAAAAAAAAATTTAAACATGTTTTTTTTGTGTGTTTTTTTTTTGTGGGAATAGCATATCTATTTATATTAGAAGGGATTAGGTACTTTTTTTTTTTTTTTTTTTTTGGAGGCACAAGTATTATTTATATATTTTTTAAAATATTATTTATTTATTTATTTTTTAGTGCTGGAACGGGAAAATTAAAAAAAAAAATGGCGTGGGGTCCCCCCTCCAAAGCATAACCAGCCTCGGGCTCTTCGAGCTGGTCCTGGTTCTAAAAATGCGGGGAAAAATTGGGCAGGGATCCCCCGTATTTTTAAAACCAGCACCGGGCTCTGCGCCTGGTGCTGGTGCAAAAAATACGGGGGACAAAACGAGCAGGGGTCCCCCGTATTTTTTACACCAGCATCGGGCTCCACTAGCTGGACAGATAATGCCACAGCCGGGGGTCACTTTTATACAGTGCCCTGCGGCCGTGGCATTAAATATCCAACTAGTCACCCTTGGCCGGGGTACCCTGGGGGAGTGGGGACCCCTTCAATCAAGGGGTCCCCCCCCCAGCCACCCAAGGGCCAGGGGTGAAGCCCGAGGCTGTCCCCCCCATCCAAGGGCTGCGGATGGGAGGCTGATAGCCTTGAGTAAAATGACAAGAATATTGTTTTTTCCAGTAGTACTACAAGTCCCAGCAAGCCTCCCCCGCAAGCTGGTACTTGGAGAACCACAAGTACCAGCATGCGGGAGAAAAACGGGCCCGCTGGTACCTGTAGTACTACTGGGAAAAAAATACCCAAATAAAAACAGGACACAGGCACCGTGACAGTAAAACTTTATTACACACTGCCGACACACACATACTTACCTATGTTCACACGCCGACATCGGTCCTCTTCTCCATGTAGAATCCACGGATACCTGAAAAGAAAAGTTCAATATACTCACCTCAGCCAGGGTCCAGAGATAAATCCACGTACTTGGCAAAAAAAGAAAATGGACACACGGACCACCGGACTGAAAGGGGTCCCATGCTGACACATGAGACCCCTTACCCCGAATGCCGGGACACCACGTGACTCCTGTCACTGAAGTCCCTTCAGCCAATCAGGAAGCGCTACTTCCGTGGCGCTCACCTGATTGGCTGTGCGCTGTCTGTGCTGTGACAGCGCATCGCACAGCTCGGTCCATTAGTTTCAATGGTGGGAACTTTGCCGTCAGCGGTGGGGTTACCCGCGGTCAGCCGCTGACCGGCGGGTGACCTCACCGCTAGCCGCTAAGTTCCCACCATTGAATATAATGGACGGAGCTGTGCGATGCGCTGTCACAGCACAGACAGCGCACAGCCAATCAGGTGAGCGCCACGGAAGTAGCGCTTCCTGATTGGCTGAAGGGACTTCAGTGACAGGAGTCACGTGGTGTCCCGGCATTCGGGGTAAGGGGTCTCATGTGTCAGCATGGGACCCCTTTCAGTCCGGTGGTCCGTGTGTCCGTTTTCTTTTTTTGCCAAGTACGTGGATGTATCTCTGGACGTGGATGTACCTCTGGACGCTGGAAGGTGAGTATAATTTTTTTCACAGGTACCCTCGGATCGTCGGAGACCGTGGCAGTCGGCGTGTCAACATAGGTAAGTATGAATGTGTCGGCAGTGTGTAATAAAGTTTTACTGTCACGGTGTCTGTGTCCTGTTTTTATTTGGGTATTTTTTTCCCAGTAGAACTACAGGTACCAGCGGGCCCGTTTTTCTCCCGCATGCTGGTACTTGTGGTTCTCCAAGTACCAGTATGCGGGGGAGGCTTGCTGGGACTTGTAGTTCTTCTGGAAAAAACAATATTCTTGTCATTTTACTCTAGGCTATCAGCCTCCCATCCGCAGCCATTGGATGGGGGGGACAGCCTCGGGCTTCACCCCTTGCCCTTGGGTGGCTGGGGACCCCTTGATTGAAGGGGTCCCCACTCCCCCAGGGTACCCCGGCCAGGGGTGACTAGTTGGATATTTAATGCCACGGCCGCAGGGCACTGCATAAAAGTGACCCCCGGCTGTGGCATTATCTGTCCAGCTAGTGGAGCCCGATGCTGGTGTAAAAAATACGGGGGACCCCTACTCTTTTTGTCCCCCGTATTTTTTGCACCAGCACCAGGCGCAGAGCCCGGTGCTGGTTTTAAAAATACGGGGGATCCCTGCCCAATTTTCCCCCCGCATTTTTGGAACCAGGACCAGCTCGAAGAGCCCGAGGCTGGTTATGCTTTGGAGGGGGGACCCCACGCCATTTTTTTTTCCGTGTTTTTCCCGTTTTTTCCCGTTTTTTTAATTCGCGGCAAAATACGGCAAATTGGCCGTTTTTCGCCCGCGGGACTGTCGAATCCGTTTTTCATTGAATATGGTGAATTCCGGCAGCCACCTGCCGGAATTCACATGTCGAATTGTGTCGAATTTAAAAACGGCCATAATTTGCCGCGATTCGCCGTGAATTGCATATACCCCAAAGTAGCTTTTATGTAACCTTTTTAAACCTATTAGCATAGACCGAATCTCATCGTGTGTATAGGCCTTTAGTTCAACAACAGCATGGGACCAGTTAGTGTGTTTTGACCACTGCACAGCACCTGGTGTTATATAGTAAGCACCACTATGGCATAGTATACAGCATTATGGGCCTGATATGAGTGTGACCAGCGGTGATGTGGAATGCAGTAGGAGGTGCTGTTTAGCAAGCACCACTTCTATATTCACCATGCAGTATATTGTGTGAATATAGAAGTGTTGGTTGTGTTATGTATTAGAGTAATTATTGCAGCTCCCAGCTAAAATTGCAACAATGTAATTTAGTGACAAGCTGCAGAGATTAACCCTTTCTGTGGCTGCTGCACAACCTCTATTCATATCGCTGAATTAAATTAGGGAGATGTTCTCACCCCGCGAGCAAGCGCAGGTATATGCCACACTTATGGTAACATTGGATTTGCAGATATTTTCTTGCAGGGGTGTTTCTAAACAATTTGGCTTCAAATGCGAGATTTAAAAATGCGTGCCCCCCGCCACCATTGGCATTAAAAATTGTGCCCCTCCCCCATATATATATATAAAAAAAACTATATTTGCATGAGCGCTCCGGACGGGATGGGGGGGCGTGACCTCGCAAAAATGGGTATGGTCTCCATAAAATGGGCGTAGCCTTTCAGGCAAAGACTACCTTACACCCCAGTTCTGGACCCTGCACCAACAGACCTCGGCCACCACAGGGAAAAAAGTACAGTCATTTCCACCATGTTAAGCCCCACACATTAATGCCCTTTGGAACATATTATGTCACTCACCACAATATCTGTGATACACTATGCCCTACAGTAAAGCTTCTAATTACTTTTACAAAAACTGCTCAACGCCAAGAGTTTCACGTGCTGGGTGTCATGCTCATTGCCAGGGGTTTCACTCTCTGGGTGTCATGCTCATTGCCAGGGGGAACGCAGTAGGAGGTGTTATATAGTAAGCACCACTATGGCATAGTATATAGCATTATATATATTGTGAGCACTGGTGATGTTGAGTGCAGTAGAGCTGCTGCTGGGTAATTACAATTGACTACAACCACCAATATATTCTGCTGCACTATATATATGCAAAGCTAATTCTGCTGGGTAATTACAATTGAATACAACCACCAATATATTCTGCTGCACTATATCTATATATGCAAGCTAATTCTGCTGGGTAATTACAATTGACTACAACCACCAATATATTCTGCTGCACTATATCTATATATGCAAAGCTAATTCTGCTGAGTAATTACAATTGACTACAACCACCATTATATTCTGCTGCACTATATCTATATATGCAATGCTAATTCTGCTGGGTAATGCAAATTGAAACATTATTGCATAGTATGTGATTTTGAAGTACTTTTTTAAAGTTTTGAATGATATAGACCCAGTTTAATCTTTGTGGAATGCCTGGTTGTTGTTTTTAAGGTAATTTATTGCCTGGCATTTGAGGGGGTGGGGTGTGGTTACAGATTTCAATTATTGGTTTCACTTGTAATAGTCTTCTACTTAAGTCCAATGGTGTAGGCTGTGCAAAGCCATTTGGCTGTGCATTTATTGATCTAAGCGTGCATTTTTATCAAAGCGTGATAAAATTGACACATAACAGCAGCGTTCAATCAGTATCAATTTATCTTCAGCTGATGTCGATTGTGAATTTACGTTTCTTCTCTTCTTGTCACCTACAGGTAATTACAATTGACTACAACCACCAATATATTCTGCTGCACTATATCTATATATGCAAAGCTAATTCTGCTGGGTAATGCAAATTGAAACATTATTGCATAGTATGCAATAATATAGTATGCATATAGCAGAGGATAGTTTCAATCTGCCTACCTCTGGGTTATGGGCCCAGAATGCTTTCATTGCAGTACTCTGCTGCACATGTAAGTGCAAGAGATCCTGAAGCACTCACTCATCATGGGAAAGTACCAATGTGTTTCTTCGTTGATTGATGGAAGAAACATCTTACAAAAACTCTCCAGATTATTGACTTTTAAAGTTTTTCTAGGAAACGTTCTACATGAATGCTTATTAGCGTTTGTCAGAACATACGTTTGCAAAGTGTCTCTGTGGCGCAATCAGTTAGCGTGTTTGGTTATTAACCAAAAGGTTGGTGGTTCAATCCCACCCAGGGACGTAATTTACCTTGTTATCAGATTTTGGTGATCTTTAAGTAGACAAGTCAAAATTTCAAACCCCCTCTTATGGTGTAGGGTACCTGGCCTTCTCTGATGTAATCAGAGTTAGATTTGATTAAGTGATTTTATAAAAAAAAAACAGCTAGGAAGCACAATTTAGCAGTGGGTTGCAGAGAAAAAGAAATATGCTGGCAAAAAAATCCAATTGAGTGATTAAACAGCTCTTCATTTTCTGGCTTTATTTTTAAGCTAACAAATTTGTTCTCTGAAAAGTGTCCACAAAGCCAAGTATCTGATTAACACCTTTGTAGGGATGGTTTTTCACCTATTACTAAATTAAACTTGCTTCATTGGAAAGGCAGCAAGATGCATCGTCATTTCAATATCTACTGAAATAATACAGGTTGACACCAGGAAACATTAATGCCACTGCATCCTTGCTGCTTTCTCATGTGGAAGTCTGTTTAATGTGAAAACAAGGTGATATCTAATTAGCACACAGGTAAGGAATTAAGAAAATCTTTATTTAAGGGTGAAGATGTTTCTCACAAAATCGTTGCCCCAATGCATCATTGAAATTCAAGCTGGAAAGATGATTTTAATATATCACTTGTACATTTTGTATTGCTCTTCTGGTGACAATGTAGTTTGTTTTTGTCAATTACCATTTTAATAATAGGGTAAAGAAAATTAAGTGGATTTTTGAAAGAAAACAATACTGTCAATATACTATTAAACAAATTAAAATGGTAAAAGTTATTGTACTTTAAGTAAAAATAAAAGAGCTAAAATATCAATCCCAATTTTGGATTACTTTAATAAAAAAAAAATGCATATAGCAGAGGATAGTTTCAATCTGCCTACCTCTGGGTTATCGGCCCAGCATGCTTCCATTGCAGTACTCTGCTGCACATGTAAGTGCAAGAGATCCTGAAGCACTCACTCATCATGGGAAAGTACCAATGTGTTTCTTCGTTGGTTGATGGAAGAAACATCTTACAAAAACTCTCCAGATTATTGACTTTTTTAAGTTTTTCTAGGAAACGTTCTAGATGAATGCTTATTAGCCTTTGTCAGTATGTACTTTTTGCAAAGTGTCTCTGTGGCGCAATCGGTTAGTGTGTTCGGCTATTAACCAAAAGGTTGGTGTTTCAATCCCACCAAGGGACGTAATTGACCTTGTGATCAGATTTTGGTGATATTTAAGTCGACAAGTCAAAATTTCAAACCCCCTGTTATGGTGTGGGTACCTTGCCTTCCCTGATGTAATCAGAGTTAGATTTGATTCAGTGATTTTATAAAAACAGCTAGGAAGCACAATTTAGCAGTGGGTTGCAGAGAAAAAAAATATGCTGGCAGAAAAATCCAATTGAGTGATTAAACAGCTCTTCATTTTCTGGCTTTATTTTTATGCTAACAAATTTGTTCTCTGAAAAGTGTCCACAAAGCCAAGTCTCTGATTAACACCTTTGTAAGGATGGTTTTTCACCTATTACTAAATTAAACTTGCTTCATTGGAAAGGCAGCAAGATGCATCCTCATTTCAATGTCTACTGAAATAATACAGGTTGACACCAGGAAACATTAACGCCACTGCATCCTTGCTGCTTTCTCATGTGGAAGTCTGTTTAATGTGAAAACAAGGTGATATCTAATTAGCACACAGGTAAGGAATTAAGAAAATCTTTATTTAAGGGTGAAGATGTTTCTCACAAAATCGTTGCCCCAATGCATCATTGAAATTCAACCTGGAAAGATGATTTTAATATATCACTTGTACATTTTGTATTGCTCTTCTGGTGACAATGTAGTTTGTTTTTGTCAATTACCATTTTAATAATAGGGTAAAGAAAATTAAGTGGATTTTTGAAATAAAACAATACTGTCAATATACTATTAAAACAAATTAAAATTGTAAAAGTTATTGTACTTTAAGTAAAAATAAAAGAGCAAAAATATCAATCCCAGTTTTGGATTACTTTAATTAACAAAAAAAATGCATATAGCAAAGGATAGTTTCAATCTACCTACCTCTGGGTTATGGGCCCAGCATGCTTCCATTGCAGTACTCTGCTGCACATGTAAGTGCAAGAGATCCTGAAGCACTCACTCATCATGGGAAAGTACCAATGTGTTTCTTCGTTGGTTGATGGAAGAAACATCTTACAAAAACTCTCCAGATTATTGACTTTTTAAAGTTTTTCTAGGAAACGTTCTAGATGAATGCTTATTAGCCTTTGTCAGTACGTACTTTTTGCAAAGTGTATCTGTGGCGCAATCGGTTAGTGTGTTCGGCTATTAACCAAAAGGTTGGTGGTTCAATCCCACCCAGGGACGTAATTGACCTTGTGATCAGATTTTGGTGATATTTAAGTCGACAAGTCAAAATTTCAAACCCCCTGTTATGGTGTGGGTAGCTGGCCTTCCCTGATGTAATCAGAGTTAGATCTGATTCCGTGATTTTATAAAAACAGCTAGGAAGCACAATTTAGCAGTGGGTTGCAGAGAAAAAAAATATGCTGGCAGAAAAATCCAATTGAGTGATTAAACAGCTCTTCATTTTCTGGCTTTATTTTTATGCTAACAAATTTGTTCTCTGAAAAGTGTCCACAAAGCCAAGTCTCTGATTAACACCTTTGTAAGGATGGTTTTTCACCTATTACTAAATTAAACTTGCTTCATTGGAAAGGCAGCAAGATGCATCCTCATTTCAATGTCTACTGAAATAATACAGGTTGACACCAGGAAACATTAACGCCACTGCATCCTTGCTGCTTTCTCATGTGGAAGTCTGTTTAATGTGAAAACAAGGTGATATCTAATTAGCACACAGGTAAGGAATTAAGAAAATCTTTATTTAAGGGTGAAGATGTTTCTCACAAAATCGTTGCCCCAATGCATCATTGAAATTCAACCTGGAAAGATGATTTTAATATATCACTTGTACATTTTGTATTGCTCTTCTGGTGACAATGTAGTTTGTTTTTGTCAATTACCATTTTAATAATAGGGTAAAGAAAATTAAGTGGATTTTTGAAAGAAAACAATACTGTCAATATACTATTAAACAAATTAAAATGGTAAAAGTTATTGTACTTTAAGTAAAAATAAAAGAGCTAAAATATCAATCCCAATTTTGGATTACTTTAATTAAAAAAAAATGCATATAGCAGAGGATAGTTTCTATCTGCCTACCTCTGGGTTATCGGCCCAGCATGCTTCCATTGCAGTACTCTGCTGCACATGTAAGTGCAAGAGATCCTGAAGCACTCACTCATCATGGGAAAGTACCAATGTGTTTCTTCGTTGGTTGATGGAAGAAACATCTTACAAAAACTCTCCAGATTATTGACTTTTTTAAGTTTTTCTAGGAAACGTTCTAGATGAATGCTTATTAGCCTTTGTCAGTATGTACTTTTTGCAAAGTGTCTCTGTGGCGCAATCGGTTAGTGTGTTCGGCGATTAACCAAAAGGTTGGTGGTTCAATCCCACCCAGGGACGTAATTGACCTTGTGATCAGATTTTGGTGATATTTAAGTCGACAAGTCAAAATTTCAAACCCCCTGTTATGGTGTGGGTATCTGGCCTTCCCTGATGTAATCAGAGTTAGATTTGATTCAGTGATTTTATAAAAACAGCTAGGAAGCACAATTTAGCAGTGGGTTGCAGAGAAAAAAAATATGCTGGCAGAAAAATCCAATTGAGTGATTAAACAGCTCTTCATTTTCTGGCTTTATTTTTATGCTAACAAATTTGTTCTCTGAAAAGTGTCCACAAAGCCAAGTCTCTGATTAACACCTTTGTAAGGATGGTTTTTCACCTATTACTAAATTAAACTTGTTTCATTGGAAAGGCAGCAAGATGCATCCTCATTTCAATGTCTACTGAAATAATACAGGTTGACACCAGGAAACATTAACGCCACTGCATCCTTGCTGCTTTCTCATGTTGAAGTCTGTTTAATGCGAAAACAAGGTGATATCTAATTAGCACACAGGTAAGGAATTAAGAAAATCTTTATTTAAGGGTGAAGATGTTTCTCACAAAATCGTTGCCCCAATGCATCATTGAAATTCAAGCTGGAAAGATGATTTTAATATATCACTTGTACATTTTGTATTGCTCTTCTGGTGACAATGTAGTTTGTTTTTGTCAATTACCATTTTAATAATAGGGTAAAGAAAATTAAGTGGATTTTTGAAAGAAAACAATACTGTCAATATACTATTAAAACAAATTAAAATGGTAAAAGTTATTGTACTTTAAGTAAAAATAAAAGAGCCAAAATATCAATCCCAGTTTTGAATTACTTTAATTGACAAAAAAAAATTGCATATAGCAGAGGATAGTTTCAATCTGCCTACCTCTGGGTTATGGGCCCAGCATGCTTCCGTTGCTGTACTCTGCTGCACATGTAAGTGCAAGAGATCCTGAAGCACTCACTCATCATGGGAAAGTACCAATGTGTTTCTTCGTTGGTTGATGGAAGAAACATTTTACAAAAACTCTCCAGATTATTGACTTTTTAAAGTTTTTCTAGGAAACGTTCTAGATGAATGCTTATTAGCCTTTGTCAGTATGTACTTTTTGCAAAGTGTCTCTGTGGCGCAATTGGTTAGTGTGTACGGCTATTAACCAAAAGGTTGGTGGTTAAATCCTACCCAGGGACGTAATTGACCTTGTGATCAGATTTTGGTGATATTTAAGTAGACAAGTCAAAATTTCAAGCCCCCTCTTATGGTGTAGGGTACCTGGCCTTCTCTGATGTAATCAGAGTTAGATTTGATTCAGTGATTTTATAAAAAACAGCTAGGAAGCACAATTTAGCAGTGGGTTGCAGAGAAAAAAAAGATGCTGGCAGAAAAATCCAATTGAGTGATTAAACAGCTCTTCATTTTCTGGCTTTATTTTTATGCTAACAAATTTGTTCTCTGAAAAGTGTCCACAAAGCCAAGTCTCTGATTAACACCTTTGTAAGGATGGTTTTTCACCTATTACTAAATTAAACTTGCTTCATTGGAAAGGCAGCAAGATGCATCCTCATTTCAATGTCTACTGAAATAATACAAGTTGACACCAGGAAACATTAACGCCACTGCATCCTTGCTGCTTTCTCATGTGGAAGTCTGTTTAATGTGAAAACAAGGTGATATCTAATTAGCACACAGGTAAGGAATTAAGAAAATCTTTATTTAAGGGTGAAGATGTTTCTCACAAAATCGTTGCCCCAATGCATCATTGAAATTCAAGCTGGAAAGATGATTTTAATATATCACTTGTACATTTTGTATTGCTCTTCTTGTGACAATGTAGTTTGTTTTTGTCAATTACCATTTTAATAATAGGGTAAAGAAAATTAAGTGGATTTTTGAAAGAAAACAATACTGTCAATATACTATTAAAACAAATTAAAATTGTAAAAGTTATTGTACTTTAAGTAAAAATAAAAGAGCCAAAATATCAATCCCAGTTTTGAATTACTTTAATTAACAAAAAAAAAATGCATATAGCAGAGGATAGTTTCAATCTGCCTACCTCTGGGTTATGGGCCCAGCATGCTTCCATTGCAGTACTCTGCTGCACATGTAAGTGCAAGAGATCCTGAAGCACTCACTCATCATGGGAAAGTACCAATGTGTTTCTTCGTTGGTTGATGGAAGAAACATCTTACAAAAACTCTCCAGATTATTGACTTTTTAAAGTTTTTCTAGGAAATGTTTTAGATGAATGCTTATTAGCCTTTGTCAGTATGGACTTTTGCAAAGTGTCTCTGTGGCGCAATCAGTTAGTATGTACGGCTATTAACCAAAAGGTTGGTGGTTCAATCCCACCCAGGGACGTAATTGACCTTGTTATCAGATTTTGGTGATCTTTAAGTAGACAAGTCAAAATTTCAAACCCCCTGTTATGGTGTAGGGTACCTGGCCTTCTCTGATGTAATCAGAGTTAGATTTGATTCAGTGATTTTATAAAAACAGCTAGGAAGCACAATTTAGCAGTGGGTTGCAGAGAAAAAAAATATGCTGGCAGAAAAATCCAATTGAGTGATTAAACAGCTCTTCATTTTCTGGCTTTATTTTTATGCTAACAAATTTGTTCTCTGAAAAGTGTCCACAAAGCCAAGTCTCTGATTAACACCTTTGTAAGGATGGTTTTTCACCTATTACTAAATTAAACTTGCTTCATTGGAAAGGCAGCAAGATGCATCCTCATTTCAATGTCTACTGAAATAATACAAGTTGACACCAGGAAACATTAACGCCACTGCATCCTTGCTGCTTTCTCATGTGGAAGTCTGTTTAATATGAAAACAAGGTGATATCTAATTAGCACACAGGTAAGGAATTAAGAAAATCTTTATTTAAGGGTGAAGATGTTTCTCACAAAATCGTTGCCCCAATGCATCATTGAAATTCAAGCTGGAAATATGATTTTAATATATCACTTGTACATTTTGTATTGCTCTTCTGGTGACAATGTAGTTTGTTTTTGTCAATTACCATTTTAATAATAGGGTAAAGAAAATTAAGTGGATTTTTGAAAGAAAACAATACTGTCAATATACTATTAAAACAAATTAAAATGGTAAAAGTTATTGTACTTTAAGTAAAAATAAAAGAGCCAAAATATCAATCCCAGTTTTGGATTACTTTAATTAACAAACAAAAAAATGCATATAGCAGAGGATAGTTTCAATCTGCCTACCTCTGGGTTATGGGCCCAGCATGCTTCCTTTGCTGTACTCTGCTGCACATATAAGTGCAAGAGATCCTGAAGCACTCACTCATCATGGGAAAGTACCAATGTGTTTCTTCGTTGGTTGATAGAAGAAACATCTTACAAAAACTCTCTAGATTATTGACTTTTTTAAGTTTTTCTAGGAAACGTTTTAGATGAATGCTTATTAGCATTTGTCAGTATGTACTTTCAGAAAGTGTCTCTGTGGCGCAATCAGTTAGTATGTACGGCTACTAACCAAAAGGTTGGTGGTTCAATCACACCCAGAGACCTAATTGACCTTGTTATCAGATTTTGGTGATCTTTAAGTAGACAAGTCAAAATTTCAAACCCCCTGTTATGGTGTAGGGTACCTGGCCTTCTCTGATGTAATCAGAGTTAGATTTTATTCAGTGATTTTATAAAAACAGCTAGGAAGCACAATTTAGCAGTGGGTTGCAGAGAAAAAAAATATGCTGGCAGAAAAATCCAATTGAGTGATTAAACAGCTCTTTATTTTCTGGCTTTATTTTTATGCTAACAAATTTGTTCTCTGAAAAGTGTCCACAAAGCCAAGTCTCTGATTAACACCTTTGTAAGGATGGTTTTTCACCTATTACTAAATTAAACTTGCTTCATTGGAAAGGCAGCAAGATGCATCCTCATTTCAATGTCTACTGAAATAATACAGGTTGACACCAGGAAACATTAACGCCACTGCATCCTTGCTGCTTTCTCATGTGGAAGTCTGTTTAATGTGAAAACAAGGTGATATCTAATTAGCACACAGGTAAGGAATTAAGAAAATCTTTATTTAAGGGTGAAGATGTTTCTCACAAAATCGTTGCCCCAATGCATCATTGAAATTCAAGCTGGAAAGATGATTTTAATATATCACTTGTACATTTTGTATTGCTCTTCTGGTGACAATGTAGTTTGTTTTTGTCAATTACCATTTTAATAATAGGGTAAAGAAAATTAAGTGGATTTTTGAAAGAAAACAATACTGTCAATATACTATTAAAACAAATTAAAATGGTAAAAGTTATTGTACTTTAAGTAAAAATAAAAGAGCCAAAATATCAATCCCAGTTTTGGATTACTTTAATTAACAAACAAAAAAATGCATATAGCAGAGGATAGTTTCAATCTGCCTACCTCTGGGTTATGGGCCCAGCATGCTTCCATTGCTGTACTCTGCTGCACATATAAGTGCAAGAGATCCTGAAGCACTCACTCATCATTGGAAAGTACCAATGTGTTTCTTCGTTGGTTGATAGAAGAAACATCTTACAAAAACTCTCCAGATTATTGACTTTTTTAAGTTTTTCTAGGAAACGTTTTAGATGAATGCTTATTAGTATTTGTCAGTATGTACTTTTGGAAAGTGTCTCTGTGGCGCAATCAGTTAGTGTGTACGGCAATTAACCAAAAGGTTGGTGGTTCAATCCCACCCAGGGACGTAATTGACCTTGTATTCAGATTTTGGTGATCTTTAAGTAGACAAGTCAAATTTCATACCCCCTGTTATGGTGTAGGGTACCTGGCCTTCTCTGATGTAATCAGAGTTAGATTTGATTCAGTGATTTTATAAAAACAGCTAGGAAGCACAATTTAGCAGTGGGTTGCAGAGAAAAAGAAATATGCTGGCAAAAAAATCAAATTGCGTGATTAAACAGCTCTTCATTTTCTGGCTTTATTTTTATGCTAACAAATTTGTTCTCTGAAAAGTGTCCACAAAGCCAAGTCTCTGATTAACACCTTTGTAGGGATGGTTTTTCACCTATTACTAAATTAAACTTGCTTCATTGGAAAGGCAGCAAGATGCATCCTCATTTCAATGTCTACTGAAATAATACAGGTTGACACCAGGAAACATTAACGCCACTGCATCCTTGCTGCTTTCTCATGTGGAAGTCTGTTTAATGTGAAAACAAGGTGATATCTAATTAGCACACAGGTAAGGAATTAAGAAAATCTTTATTTAAGGGTGAAGATGTTTCTCACAAAATCGTTGCCCCAATGCATCATTGAAATTCAAGCTGGAAAGATGATTTTAATATATCACTTGTACATTTTGTATTGCTCTTCTGGTGACAATGTAGTTTGTTTTTGTCAATTACCATTTTAATAATAGGGTAAAGAAAATTAAGTGGATTTTTGAAAGAAAACAATACTGTCAATATACTATTAAAACAAATTAAAATGGTAAAAGTTATTGTACTTTAAGTAAAAATAAAAGAGCCAAAATATCAATCCCAGTTTTGGATTACTTTAATTAACAAACAAAAAAATGCATATAGCAGAGGATAGTTTCAATCTGCCTACCTCTGGGTTATGGGCCCAGCATGCTTCCATTGCTGTACTCTGCTGCACATATAAGTGCAAGAGATCCTGAAGCACTCACTCATCATGGGAAAGTACCAATGTGTTTCTTCGTTGGTTGATAGAAGAAACATCTTACAAAAACTCTCCAGATTATTGACTTTTTTAAGTTTTTCTAGGAAACGTTTTAGATGAATGTTTATTAGCATTTGTCAGTATGTGCTTTTGGAAAGTGTCTCTGTGGCGCAATCAGTTAGTGTGTACGGCTATTAACCAAAAGGTTGGTGGTTCAATCCCACCCAGGGACGTAATTGACCTTGTATTCAGATTTTGGTGATCTTTAAGTAGACAAGTCAAATTTCATACCCCCTGTTATGGTGTAGGGTACCTGGCCTTCTCTGATGTAATCAGAGTTAGATTTGATTCAGTGATTTTATAAAAACAGCTAGGAAGCACAATTTAGCAGTGGGTTGCAGAGAAAAAGAAATATGCTGGCAAAAAAATCAAATTGCGTGATTAAACAGCTCTTCATTTTCTGGCTTTATTTTTATGCTAACAAATTTGTTCTCTGAAAAGTGTCCACAAAGCCAAGTCTCTGATTAACACCTTTGTAGGGATGGTTTTTCACCTATTACTAAATTAAACTTGCTTCATTGGAAAGGCAGCAAGATGCATCCTCATTTCAATGTCTACTGAAATAATACAGGTTGACACCAGGAAACATTAACGCCACTGCATCCTTGCTGCTTTCTCATGTGGAAGTCTGTTTAATGTGAAAACAAGGTGATATCTAATTAGCACACAGGTAAGGAATTACGAAAATCTTTATTTAAGGGTGAAGATGTTTCTCACAAAATTGTTGCCCCAATGCATCATTGAAATTCAAGCTGGAAAGATGATTTTAATATATCACTTGTACATTTTGTATTGCTCTTCTGGTGACAATGTAGTTTTTTTTTGTCAATTACCATTTTAATAATAGGGTAAAGAAAATGAAGTGGATTTTTGAAAGAAAACAATACTGTCAATATACTATTCAAACAAATTAAAATGGTAAAAGTTATTGTACTTTAAGTAAAAATAAAAGAGACAAAATATCAATCCCAGTTTTGGATTACTTTAATTAACAAAAAAAAATGCATATAGCAGAGGATAGTTTCAATCTGCCTACCTCTGGGTTATGGGCCCAGCATGCTTCCATTGCAGTGCTCTGCTGCACATGTAAGTGCAAGAGATCCTGAAGCACTCACTCATCATGGGAATGTACCAATGTGTTTCTTCGTTGGTTGATGGAAGAAACATCTTACAAAAACTCTCCAGATTATTGACTTTTTAAAGTTTTTCTAGGAAACGTTTTAGATGAATGCTTATTAGCCTTTGTCAGTATGGACTTTTGCAAAGTGTCTCTGTGGCGCAATCAGTTATTATGTACGGCTATTAACTAAAAGATTGGTGGTTCAATCCCACCCAGGGACCTAATTGACCTTGTTATCAAATTTTGGTGATCTTTAAGTAGACAAGTCAAAATTTCAAACCCCCTGTTATGGTGTAGGGTACCTGGCCTTCTCTGATGTAATCAGAGTTAGATTTGATTCAGTGATTTTATAAAAACAGCTAGGAAGCACAATTTAGCAGTGGGTTGCAGAGAAAAAAAATATGCTGGCAGAAAAATCCAATTGAGTGATTAAACAGCTCTTTATTTTCTGGCTTTATTTTTATGCTAACAAATTTGTTCTCTGAAAAGTGTCCACAAAGCCAAGTCTCTGATTAACACCTTTGTAAGGATGGTTTTTCACCTATTACTAAATTAAACTTGCTTCATTGGAAAGGCAGCAAGATGCATCCTCATTTCAATGTCTACTGAAATAATACAGGTTGACACCAGGAAACATTAACGCCACTGCATCCTTGCTGCTTTCTCATGTGGAAGTCTGTTTAATGTGAAAACAAGGTGATATCTAATTAGCACACAGGTAAGGAATTAAGAAAATCTTTATTTAAGGGTGAAGATGTTTCTCACAAAATCGTTGCCCCAATGCATCATTGAAATTCAAGCTGGAAAGATGATTTTAATATATCACTTGTACATTTTGTATTGCTCTTCTGGTGACAATGTAGTTTGTTTTTGTCAATTACCATTTTAATAATAGGGTAAAGAAAATTAAGTGGATTTTTGAAAGAAAACAATACTGTCAATATACTATTAAAACAAATTAAAATGGTAAAAGTTATTGTACTTTAAGTAAAAATAAAAGAGCCAAAATATCAATCCCAGTTTTGGATTACTTTAATTAACAAACAAAAAAATGCATATAGCAGAGGATAGTTTCAATCTGCCTACCTCTGGGTTATGGGCCCAGCATGCTTCCATTGCTGTACTCTGCTGCACATATAAGTGCAAGAGATCCTGAAGCACTCACTCATCATTGGAAAGTACCAATGTGTTTCTTCGTTGGTTGATAGAAGAAACATCTTACAAAAACTCTCCAGATTATTGACTTTTTTAAGTTTTTCTAGGAAACGTTTTAGATGAATGCTTATTAGTATTTGTCAGTATGTACTTTTGGAAAGTGTCTCTGTGGCGCAATCAGTTAGTGTGTACGGCAATTAACCAAAAGGTTGGTGGTTCAATCCCACCCAGGGACGTAATTGACCTTGTATTCAGATTTTGGTGATCTTTAAGTAGACAAGTCAAATTTCATACCCCCTGTTATGGTGTAGGGTACCTGGCCTTCTCTGATGTAATCAGAGTTAGATTTGATTCAGTGATTTTATAAAAACAGCTAGGAAGCACAATTTAGCAGTGGGTTGCAGAGAAAAAGAAATATGCTGGCAAAAAAATCAAATTGCGTGATTAAACAGCTCTTCATTTTCTGGCTTTATTTTTATGCTAACAAATTTGTTCTCTGAAAAGTGTCCACAAAGCCAAGTCTCTGATTAACACCTTTGTAGGGATGGTTTTTCACCTATTACTAAATTAAACTTGCTTCATTGGAAAGGCAGCAAGATGCATCCTCATTTCAATGTCTACTGAAATAATACAGGTTGACACCAGGAAACATTAACGCCACTGCATCCTTGCTGCTTTCTCATGTGGAAGTCTGTTTAATGTGAAAACAAGGTGATATCTAATTAGCACACAGGTAAGGAATTAAGAAAATCTTTATTTAAGGGTGAAGATGTTTCTCACAAAATCGTTGCCCCAATGCATCATTGAAATTCAAGCTGGAAAGATGATTTTAATATATCACTTGTACATTTTGTATTGCTCTTCTGGTGACAATGTAGTTTGTTTTTGTCAATTACCATTTTAATAATAGGGTAAAGAAAATTAAGTGGATTTTTGAAAGAAAACAATACTGTCAATATACTATTCAAACAAATTAAAATGGTAAAAGTTATTGTACTTTAAGTAAAAATAAAAGAGACAAAATATCAATCCCAGTTTTGGATTACTTTAATTAACAAAAAAAAATGCATATAGCAGAGGATAGTTTCAATCTGCCTACCTCTGGGTTATGGGCCCAGCATGCTTCCATTGCAGTGCTCTGCTGCACATGTAAGTGCAAGAGATCCTGAAGCACTCACTCATCATGGGAATGTACCAATGTGTTTCTTCGTTGGTTGATGGAAGAAACATCTTACAAAAACTCTCCAGATTATTGACTTTTTAAAGTTTTTCTAGGAAACGTTTTAGATGAATGCTTATTAGCCTTTGTCAGTATGGACTTTTGCAAAGTGTCTCTGTGGCGCAATCAGTTAGTATGTACGGCTATTAACTAAAAGATTGGTGGTTCAATCCCACCCAGGGACCTAATTGACCTTGTTATCAAATTTTGGTGATCTTTAAGTAGACAAGTCAAAATTTCAAACCCCCTGTTATGGTGTAGGGTACCTGGCCTTCTCTGATGTAATCAGAGTTAGATTTGATTCAGTGATTTTATAAAAACAGCTAGGAAGCACAATTTAGCAGTGGGTTGCAGAGAAAAAAAATATGCTGGCAGAAAAATCCAATTGAGTGATTAAACAGCTCTTCATTTTCTGGCTTTATTTTTATGCTAACAAATTTGTTCTCTGAAAAGTGTCCACAAAGCCAAGTCTCTGATTAACACCTTTTTAAGGATGGTTTTTCACCTATTACTAAATTGCACCTCAATTATTTTCTTTACCCTATTATTAAAATGGTAATTGACAAAAACAAACTACATTGTCACCAGAAGAGCAATACAAAATGTACAAGTGATATATTAAAATCATATTTCCAGCTTGAATTTCAATGATGCATTGGGGCAACGATTTTGTGAGAAACATCTTCACCCTTAAATAAAGATTTTCTTAATTCCTTACCTGTGTGCTAATTAGATATCACCTTGTTTTCACATTAAACAGACTTCCACATGAGAAAGCAGCAAGGATGCAGTGGCATTAATGTTTCCTGGTGTCAACTTGCATTATTTCAGTAGACATTGAAATGAGGATGCATCTTGCTGCCTTTCCAATGAAGCAAGTTTAATTTAGTAATAGGTGAAAAACCATCCCTACAAAGGTGTTAATCAGAGACTTGGCTTTGTGGACACTTTTCAGAGAACAAATTTGTTAGCATAAAAATAAAGCCAGAAATGAAGAGCTGTTTAATCACTCAATTGGTATTTTAGAGCTACGCATTGGAAAATTCAGGGCTATACCGTGTAGATGAAGCACTAACAGGAGGTTTTAAAATTTTCATTCTAGTGTCCTTCGTTTGGGAGAAAAATGCAAAGGTACAAGACAGCTTTTCCTTGCCAATATCTCTCTTTTGCAAAGAGCTACGCATTGGAAAATTCAGGGCTATACCGTGTAGATGAAGCACTAACAGGAGGCTTTAAAATTTTCATTCTAGTGTCCTTCGTTTGGGAGAAAAATGCAAAGGTACAAGACAGCTTTTCCTTGCCAATATCTCTCTTTTGCAAAGAGCTACGCATTGGAAAATTCAGGTCTATGTCGTGTAGATGATGGCCTAACAGGTGGCTTTAAAATTTTCTTTCTAGTGTCCTTCGTTTGGGAGAAAAATGCAAAGGTACAAGACAGCTTTTCCTTGCCAATATCTCTCTTTTGCAAAGAGCTGCGCATTGGAAAATTCAGGGCTATGTCGTGTAGATGATGGCCTAACAGGAGGCTTTAAAATTTTCTTTCTAGTGTCCTTCGTTTGGGAGAAAAATGCAAAGGTACAAGACAGCTTTTACTTGCCAATATCTCTCTTTTGCAAAGAGCTACGCATTGGAAAATTCAGGGCTATGTCGTGTAGATGATGGCCTAACAGGAGGCTTTAAAATTTTCTTTCTAGTGACCTTCGTTTGGGAGAAAAATGCAAAGGTACAAGACAGCTTTTCCTTGCCAATATCTCTCTTTTGCAAAGAGCTGCGCATTGCAAAATTCAGGGCTATGTCGTGTAGATGATGGCCTAACAGGAGGCTTTAAAATTTTCTTTCTAGTGTCCTTCGTTTGGGAGAAAAATGCAAAGGTACAAGACAGCTTTTCCTTGCCAATATCTCTCTTTTGCAAAGAGCTGCGCATTGGAAAATTCAGGGCTATGTCGTGTAGATGATGGCCTAAGAGGAGGCTTTAAAATTTTCTTTCTAGTGTCCTTCGTTTGGGAGAAAAATGCAAAGGTACAAGACAGCTTTTCCTTGCCAATATCTCTCTTTTGCAAAGAGCTACGCATTGGAAAATTCAGGGCTATGTCGTGTAGATGAAGCACTAACAGGAGGCTTTAAAATTTTCTTTCTAGTGTCCTTCGTTTGGGAGAAAAATGCAAAGGTACAAGACAGCTTTTCCTTGCCAATATCTCTCTTTTGCAAAGAGCTGAGCATTGGAAAATTCAGGGCTATGTCGTGTAGATGATGGCCTAACAGGAGACTTTAAAATTTTCTTTCTAGTGTCCTTCGTTTGGGAGAAAAATGCAAAGGTACAAGACAGCTTTTCCTTGCCAATATCTCTCTTTTGCAAAGAGCTACGCATTGGAAAATTCAGGGCTATGTCGTGTAGATGATGGCCTTACAGGAGGCTTTAAAATTTTCTTTCTAGTGACCTTCGTTTGGGAGAAAAATGCAAAGGTACAAGACAGCTTTTCCTTGCCAATATCTCTCTTTTGCAAAGAGCTGCGCATTGGAAAATGCAGGGCTATGTCGTGTAGATGATGGCCTAACAGGAGGCTTTAAAATTTTCTTTCTAGTGTCCTTCGTTTGGGAGAAAAATGCAAAGGTACAAGACAGCTTTTCCTTGCCAATATCTCTCTTTTGCAAAGAGCTGCGCATTGGAAAATTCAGGGCTATGTCGTGTAGATGATGGCCTAACAGGAGGCTTTAAAATTATCTTTCTAGTGTCCTTCGTTTGGGAGAAAAATGCAAAGGTACAAGACAGTTTTTCCTTGCCAATATCTCTCTTTTGCAAAGAGCTACGCATTGGAAAATTAAGGGCTATGTCGTGTAGATGATGGCCTAACAGGAGGCTTTAAAATTTTCATTCTAGTGTCCTTCGTTTGGGAGAAAAATGCAAAGGTACAAGACAGCTTTTCCTTGCCAATATCTCTCTTTTGCAAAGAGCTACGCATTGGAAAATTCAGGGCTATGTCGTGTAGATGATGGCCTAACAGGAGGCTTTAAAATTATCTTTCTAGTGTCCTTCGTTTGGAAGAAAAATGCAAAGGTACAAGACAGTTTTTCCTTGCCAATATCTCTCTTTTGCAAAGAGCTGCGCTTTGGAAAATTCAGGGCTATGTCGTGTAGATGATGGCCTAACAGGAGGCTTTAAAATTTTCTTTTTAGTGACCTTCGTTTGGGAGAAACATGCAAAGGTACAAGACAGCTTTTCCTTGCCAATATCTCTCTTTTGCAAAGAGCTGCGCATTGGAAAATTCAGGGCTATGTCGTGTAGATGATGGCCTAACAGGAGGCTTTAAAATTTTCTTTCTAGTGTCCTTAGTTTGGGAGAAAAATGCAAAGGTACAAGACAGCTTTTCCTTGCCAGTATCTCTCTTTTGCAAAGAGCTGCGCATTGGAAAATTCAGGGCTATGTCGTGTAGATGATGGCCTAACAGGAGGCTTTAAAATTATCTTTCTAGTGTCCTTCGTTTGGGAGAAAAATGCAAAGGTACAAGACAGCTTTTCCTTGCCAATATCTCTCTTTTGCAAAGAGCTACGCATTGGAAAATTCAGGGCTATGTCGTGTAGATGATGGCCTAACAGGAGGCTTTAAAATTTTCTTTCTAGTGTCCTTCGTTTGGGAGAAAAATGCAAAGGTACAAGACAGCTTTTCCTTGCCAATATCTCTCTTTTTTGCAAAGAGCTGCGCATTGGAAAATTCAGGACTATGTCGTGTAGATGATGGCCTAACAGGAGGCTTTAAAATTTTCTTTCTAGTGTCCTTCGTTTGGGAGAAAAATGCAAAGGTACAAGACAGCTTTTCCTTGCCAATATCTCTCTTTTGCAAAGAGCTGCGCATTGGAAAATTCAGGACTATGTCGTGTAGATGATGGCCTAACAGGAGGCTCTAAAATTTTCTTTCTAGTGTCCTTCGTTTGGGAGAAAAATGCAAAGGTACAAGACAGCTTTTCCTTGCCAATATCTCTCTTTTGCAAAGAGCTACGCATTGGAAAATTCAGCTAGCTGTTTTTATAAAATCACTGAATCAAATCTAACTCTGATTACATCAGAGAAGGCCATGTACCCTACACCATAAGAGGAGGTTTGAAATTTTGACTTGTCTCCTTAAATATCACCAAAATCTGATCACAAGGTTAATTACGTCCCTGGGTGGGATTGAACCACCAACATTTTGGTTAATAGCCAAACACACTAACCGATTGCGCCACAGAGACACTTTGCAAAAGTCCATACTGACAAAGGCTAATAAGCATTCATCTAAAACGTTTCCTAGAAAAACTTTAAAAAGTCAATAATCTGGAGAGTTTTTGTAAGATGTTTCTTCCATCAACCAACGAAGAAACACATTGGTACTTTCCCATGATGAGTGAGTGCTTCAGGATCTCTTGCACTTACATGTGCAGCAGAGTACTGCAATGGAAGCATGCTGGGCCCATAACCCAGAGGTAGGCAGATTGAAACTATCCTCTGCTATATGCATTTTTTTTGTTAATTAAAGTAATCCAAAACTGGGATTGATATTTTGTCTCTTTTATTTTTACTTAAAGTACAATAACTTTTACCATTTTAATTTGTTTTAATAGTATATTGACAGTATTGTTTTCTTTCAAAAATCCACTTCATTTTCTTTACCCTATTATTAAAATGGTAATTGACAAAAACAAACTACATTGTCACCAGAAGAGCAATACAAAATGTACAAGTGATATATTAAAATCATCTTTCCAGCTTGAATTTCAATGATGCATTGGGTCAACAATTTTGTGAGAAACATCTTCACCCTTAAATAAAGATTTTCTTAATTCCTTACCTGTGTGCTAATTAGATATCACCTTGTTTTCACATTAAACAGACTTCCACATGAGAAAGCAGCAAGGATGCAGTGGCGTTAATGTTTCCTGGTGTCAACCTGTATTATTTCAGTAGACATTGAAATGAGGATACATCTTGCTGCCTTTCCAATGAAGCAAGTTTAATTTAGTAATAGGTGAAAAACCATCCCTACAAAGGTGTTAATCAGAGACTTGGCTTTGTGGACACTTTTCAGAGAACAAATTTGTTAGCATAAAAATAAAGCCAGAAAATAAAGAGCTGTTTAATCACGCAATTTGATTTTTTTGCCAGCATATTTCTTTTTCTCTGCAACCCACTGCTAAATTGTGCTTCCTAGATGTTTTTATAAAATCACTGAATCAAATCTAACTCTGATTACATCAGAGAAGGCCAGGTACCCTACACCATAACAGGGGGTATGAAATTTGACTTGTCTACTTAAAGATCACCAAAATCTGATAACAAGGTCAATTACGTCCCTGGGTGGGATTGAACCACCAACCTTTTGGTTAATAGCCGTACACACTAACTGATTGCGCCACAGAGACACTTTGCAAAAGTACATACTGACAAATGCTAATAAGCATTCATCTAAAACGTTTCCTAGAAAAACTTAAAAAAGTCAATAATCTGGAGAGTTTTTGTAAGATGTTTCTTCTATCAACCAACGAAGAAACACATTGGTACTTTCCCATGATGAGTGAGTGCTTCAGGATCTCTTGCACTTACATGTGCAGCAGAGTACAGCAATGGAAGCATGCTGGGCCCATAACCCAGAGGTAGGCAGGTTGAAACTATCCTCTGCTATATGCATTTTTTTGTTTGTTAATTAAAGTAATCCAAAACTGGGATTGATATTTTGGCTCTTTTATTTTTACTTAAAGTACAATAACTTTTACCATTTTAATTTGTTTTAATAGTATATTGACAGTATTGTTTTCTTTCAAAAATCCACTTAATTTTCTTTACCCTATTATTAAAATGGTAATTGACAAAAACAAACTACATTGTCACCAGAAGAGCAATACAAAATGTACAAGTGATATATTAAAATCATCTTTCCAGCTTGAATTTCAATGTTGCATTGGGTCAACAATTTTGTGAGAAACATCTTCACCCTTAAATAAAGATTTTCTTAATTCCTTACCTGTGTGCTAATTAGATATCACCTTGTTTTCACATTAAACAGACTTCCACATGAGAAAGCAGCAAGGATGCAGTGGCGTTAATGTTTCCTGGTGTCAACTTGTATTATTTCAGTAGACATTGAAATGAGGATGCATCTTGCTGCCTTTCCAATGAAGCAAGTTTAATTTAGTAATAGGTGATAAACCATCCTTACAAAGGTGTTAATCAGAGACTTGGCTTTGTGGACACTTTTCAGAGAACAAATTTGTTAGCATAAAAATAAAGCCAGAAAATGAAGAGCTGTTTAATCACTCGATTGGATTTTTCTGCCAGCATATTTTTTTTCTCTGCAACCCACTGCTAAATTGTGCTTCCTAGCTGTTTTTTATAAAATCACTGAATCAAATCTAACTCTGATTACATCAGAGAAGGCCATGTACCCTACACCATAAGAGGAGGTTTGAAATTTTGACTTGTCTCCTTAAATATCACCAAAATCTGATCACAAGGTTAATTACGTCCCTGGGTGGGATTGAACCACCAACATTTTGGTTAATAGCCAAACACACTAACCGATTGCGCCACAGAGACACTTTGCAAAAGTCCATACTGACAAAGGCTAATAAGCATTCATCTTAAACGTTTCCTAGAAAAACTTTAAAAAGTCAATAATCTGGAGAGTTTTTGTAAGATGTTTCTTCCATCAACCAACGAAGAAACACATTGGTACTTTCCCATGATGAGTGAGTGCTTCAGGATCTCTTGCACTTACATGTGCAGCAGAGTACTGCAATGGAAGCATGCTGGGCCCATAACCCAGAGGTAGGCAGATTGAAACTATCCTCTGCTATATGCATTTTTTTTGTTAATTAAAGTAATCCAAAACTGGGATTGATATTTTGTCTCTTTTATTTTTACTTAAAGTACAATAACTTTTACCATTTTAATTTGTTTTAATAGTATATTGACAGTATTGTTTTCTTTCAAAAATCCACTTCATTTTCTTTACCCTATTATTAAAATGGTAATTGACAAAAACAAACTACATTGTCACCAGAAGAGCAATACAAAATGTACAAGTGATATATTAAAATCATCTTTCCAGCTTGAATTTCAATGATGCATTGGGTCAACAATTTTGTGAGAAACATCTTCACCCTTAAATAAAGATTTTCTTAATTCCTTACCTGTGTGCTAATTAGATATCACCTTGTTTTCACATTAAACAGACTTCCACATGAGAAAGCAGCAAGGATGCAGTGGCGTTAATGTTTCCTGGTGTCAACCTGTATTATTTCAGTAGACATTGAAATGAGGATACATCTTGCTGCCTTTCCAATGAAGCAAGTTTAATTTAGTAATAGGTGAAAAACCATCCCTACAAAGGTGTTAATCAGAGACTTGGCTTTGTGGACACTTTTCAGAGAACAAATTTGTTAGCATAAAAATAAAGCCAGAAAATGAAGAGCTCTTTAATCACGCAATTTGATTTTTTTGCCAGCATATTTCTTTTTCTCTGCAACCCACTGCTAAATTGTGCTTCCTAGATGTTTTTTATAAAATCACTGAATCAAATCTAACTCTGATTACATCAGAGAAGGCCAGGTACCCTACACCATAACAGGGGGTTTGAAATTTTGACTTGTCTAATTAAAGATCACCAAAATCTGATAACAAGGTCAATTAGGTCCCTGGATGGGATTGAACCACCAACCTTATGGTTAATAGCTGTACATACTAACTGATTGCGCCACAGAGACACTTTGCAAAAGTCCATACTGACAAAGGCTAATAAGCATTCATCTAAAACGTTTCCTAGAAAAACTTTAAAAAGTCAATAATCTGGAGAGTTTTTGTAAGATGTTTCTTCCATCAACCAACGAAGAAACACATTGGTACTTTCCCATGATGAGTGAGTGCTTCAGGATCTCTTGCACTTACATGTGCAGCAGAGTACTGCAATGGAAGCATGCTGGGCCCATAACCCAGAGGTAGGCAGATTGAAACTATCCTCTGCTATATGCATTTTTTTTGTTAATTAAAGTAATCCAAAACTGGGATTGATATTTTGTCTCTTTTATTTTTACTTAAAGTACAATAACTTTTACCATTTTAATTTGTTTTAATAGTATATTGACAGTATTGTTTTCTTTCAAAAATCCACTTCATTTTCTTTACCCTATTATTAAAATGGTAATTGACAAAAACAAACTACATTGTCACCAGAAGAGCAATACAAAATGTACAAGTGATATATTAAAATCATATTTCCAGCTTGAATTTCAATGATGCATTGGGGCAACGATTTTGTGAGAAACATCTTCACCCTTAAATAAAGATTTTCTTAATTCCTTACCTGTGTGCTAATTAGATATCACCTTGTTTTCATATTAAACAGACTTCCACATGAGAAAGCAGCAAGGATGCAGTGGCGTTAATGTTTCCTGGTGTCAACTTGTATTATTTCAGCAGACATTGAAATGAGGATGCATCTTGCTGCCTTTCCAATGAAGCAAGTTTAATTTAGTAATAGGTGAAAAACCATCCTTACAAAGGTGTTAATCAGAGACTTGGCTTTGTGGACACTTTTCAGAGAACAAATTTGTTAGCATAAAAATAAAGCCAGAAAATGAAGAGCTGTTTAATCACTCAATTGGATTTTTCTGCCAGCATATTTTTTTTCTCTGCAACCCACTGCTAAATTGTGCTTCCTAGCTGTTTTTATAAAATCACTGAATCAAATCTAACTCTGATTACATCAGAGAAGGCCAGGTACCCTACACCATAACAGGGGGTTTGAAATTTTGACTTGTCTACTTAAAGATCACCAAAATCTGATAACAAGGTCAATTAGGTCCCTTGGTGGGATTGAACCACCAACCTTATGGTTAATAGCCATACATACTAACTGATTGCGCCACAGAAACACTTTGCAAAAGTCCATACTGACAAAGGCTAATAAGCATTCATCTAAAACGTTTCCTAGAAAAACTTTAAAAAGTCAATAATCTGGAGAGTTTTTGTAAGATGTTTCTTCCATCAACCAACGAAGAAACACATTGGTACTTTCCCATGATGAGTGAGTGCTTCAGGATCTCTTGCACTTACATGTGCAGCAGAGTACTGCAATGGAAGTATGCTGGGCCCATAACCCAGAGGTAGGCAGATTGAAACTATCCTCTGCTATATGCATTTTTTTGTTTGTTAATTAAAGTAATCCAAAACTGGGATTGATATTTTGTCTCTTTTATTTTTACTTTAAGTACAATAACTTTTACCATTTTAATTTGTTTTAATAGTATATTGACAGTATTGTTTTCTTTCAAAAATCCACTTCATTTTCTTTACCCTATTATTAAAATGGTAATTGACAAAAACAAACTACATTGTCACCAGAAGAGCAATACAAAATGTACAAGTGATATATTAAAATCATCTTTCCAGCTTGAATTTCAATGATGCATTGGGGCAACGATTTTGTGAGAAACATCTTCACCCTTAAATAAAGATTTTCTTAATTCCTTACCTGTGTGCTAATTAGATATCACCTTGTTTTCACATTAAACAGACTTCCACATGAGAAAGCAGCAAGGATGCAGTGGCGTTAATGTTTCCTGGTGTCAACCTGTATTATTTCAGTAGACATTGAAATGAGGATACATCTTGCTGCCTTTCCAATGAAGCAAGTTTAATTTAGTAATAGGTGAAAAACCATCCCTACAAAGGTGTTAATCAGAGACTTGGCTTTGTGGACACTTTTCAGAGAACAAATTTGTTAGCATAAAAATAAAGCCAGAAAATGAAGAGCTGTTTAATCACGCAATTTGGTTTTTTTGCCAGCATATTTCTTTTTCTCTTCAACCCACTGCTAAATTGTGCTTCCTAGCTGTTTTTATAAAATCACTGAATCAAATCTAACTCTGATTACATCAGAGAAGGCCAGGTACCCTACACCATAACAGGGGGTTTGAAATTTTGACTTGTCTACTTAAAGATCACCAAAATCTGATAACAAGGTCAATTAGGTCCCTGGGTGGGATTGAACCACCAACCTTTTGGTTAATAGCCGTACACACTAACTGATTGCGCCACAGAGACACTTTGCAAAAAGTCCATACTGACAAAGGCTAATAAGCATTCATCTAAAACGTTTCCTAGAAAAACTTTAAAAAGTCAATAATCTGGAGAGTTTTTGTAAGATGTTTCTTCCATCAACCAACGAAGAAACACATTGGTACTTTCCCATGATGAGTGAGTGCTTCAGGATCTCTTGAACTTACATGTGCAGCAGAGTACAGCAATGGAAGCATGCTGGGCTCATAACCGAGAGGTAGGCAGATTGAAACTATCCTCTGCTATATGCATTTTTTTTTGTTAATTAAAGTAATCCAAAACTGGGATTGATATTTTGTCTCTTTTATTTTTACTTAAAGTACAATAACTTTTACCATTTTAATTTGTTTTAATAGTATATTGACAGTATTGTTTTCTTTCAAAAATCCACTTCATTTTCTTTACCCTATTATTAAAATGGTAATTGACAAAAACAAACTACATTGTCACCAGAAGAGCAATACAAAATGTACAAGTGATATATTAAAATCATCTTTCCAGCTTGAATTTCAATGTTGCATTGGGTCAACAATTTTGTGAGAAACATCTTCACCCTTAAATAAAGATTTTCTTAATTCCTTACCTGTGTGCTAATTAGATATCACCTTGTTTTCACATTAAACAGACTTCCACATGAGAAAGCAGCAAGGATGCAGTGGCGTTAATGTTTCCTGGTGTCAACTTGTATTATTTCAGTAGACATTGAAATGAGGATGCATCTTGCTGCCTTTCCAATGAAGCAAGTTTAATTTAGTAATAGGTGATAAACCATCCTTACAAAGGTGTTAATCAGAGACTTGGCTTTGTGGACACTTTTCAGAGAACAAATTTGTTAGCATAAAAATAAAGCCAGAAAATGAAGAGCTGTTTAATCACTCGATTGGATTTTTCTGCCAGCATATTTTTTTTCTCTGCAACCCACTGCTAAATTGTGCTTCCTAGCTGTTTTTTATAAAATCACTGAATCAAATCTAACTCTGATTACATCAGAGAAGGCCATGTACCCTACACCATAAGAGGAGGTTTGAAATTTTGACTTGTCTCCTTAAATATCACCAAAATCTGATCACAAGGTTAATTACGTCCCTGGGTGGGATTGAACCACCAACATTTTGGTTAATAGCCAAACACACTAACCGATTGCGCCACAGAGACACTTTGCAAAAGTCCATACTGACAAAGGCTAATAAGCATTCATCTAAAACGTTTCCTAGAAAAACTTTAAAAAGTCAATAATCTGGAGAGTTTTTGTAAGATGTTTCTTCCATCAACCAACGAAGAAACACATTGGTACTTTCCCATGATGAGTGAGTGCTTCAGGATCTCTTGCACTTACATGTGCAGCAGAGTACTGCAATGGAAGCATGCTGGGCCCATAACCCAGAGGTAGGCAGATTGAAACTATCCTCTGCTATATGCATTTTTTTTGTTAATTAAAGTAATCCAAAACTGGGATTGATATTTTGTCTCTTTTATTTTTACTTAAAGTACAATAACTTTTACCATTTTAATTTGTTTTAATAGTATATTAACAGTATTGTTTTCTTTCAAAAATCCACTTCATTTTCTTTACCCTATTATTAAAATGGTAATTGACAAAAACAAACTACATTGTCACCAGAAGAGCAATACAAAATGTACAAGTGATATATTAAAATCATCTTTCCAGCTTGAATTTCAATGATGCATTGGGTCAACAATTTTGTGAGAAACATCTTCACCCTTAAATAAAGATTTTCTTAATTCCTTACCTGTGTGCTAATTAGATATCACCTTGTTTTCACATTAAACAGACTTCCACATGAGAAAGCAGCAAGGATGCAGTGGCGTTAATGTTTCCTGGTGTCAACCTGTATTATTTCAGTAGACATTGAAATGAGGATACATCTTGCTGCCTTTCCAATGAAGCAAGTTTAATTTAGTAATAGGTGAAAAACCATCCCTACAAAGGTGTTAATCAGAGACTTGGCTTTGTGGACACTTTTCAGAGAACAAATTTGTTAGCATAAAAATAAAGCCAGAAAATGAAGAGCTCTTTAATCACGCAATTTGATTTTTTTGCCAGCATATTTCTTTTTCTCTGCAACCCACTGCTAAATTGTGCTTCCTAGATGTTTTTTATAAAATCACTGAATCAAATCTAACTCTGATTACATCAGAGAAGGCTAGGTACCCTACACCATAACAGGGGGTTTGAAATTTTGACTTGTCTACTTAAAGATCACCAAAATCTGATAACAAGGTCAATTAGGTCCCTGGATGGGATTGAACCACCAACCTTATGGTTAATAGCCGTACATACTAACTGATTGCGCCACAGAGACACTTTGCAAAAGTCCATACTGACAAAGGCTAATAAGCATTCATCTAAAACGTTTCCTAGAAAAACTTTAAAAAGTCAATAATCTGGAGAGTTTTTGTAAGATGTTTCTTCCATCAACCAACGAAGAAACACATTGGTACTTTCCCATGATGAGTGAGTGCTTCAGGATCTCTTGCACTTACATGTGCAGCAGAGTACTGCAATGGAAGCATGCTGGGCCCATAACCCAGAGGTAGGCAGATTGAAACTATCCTCTGCTATATGCATTTTTTTTGTTAATTAAAGTAATCCAAAACTGGGATTGATATTTTGTCTCTTTTATTTTTACTTAAAGTACAATAACTTTTACCATTTTAATTTGTTTTAATAGTATATTGACAGTATTGTTTTCTTTCAAAAATCCACTTCATTTTCTTTACCCTATTATTAAAATGGTAATTGACAAAAACAAACTACATTGTCACCAGAAGAGCAATACAAAATGTACAAGTGATATATTAAAATCATATTTCCAGCTTGAATTTCAATGATGCATTGGGGCAACGATTTTGTGAGAAACATCTTCACCCTTTAATAAAGATTTTCTTAATTCCTTACCTGTGTGCTAATTAGATATCACCTTGTTTTCATATTAAACAGACTTCCACATGAGAAAGCAGCAAGGATGCAGTGGCGTTAATGTTTCCTGGTGTCAACTTGTATTATTTCAGTAGACATTGAAATGAGGATGCATCTTGCTGCCTTTCCAATGAAGCAAGTTTAATTTAGTAATAGGTGAAAAACCATCCTTACAAAGGTGTTAATCAGAGACTTGGCTTTGTGGACACTTTTCAGAGAACAAATTTGTTAGCATAAAAATAAAGCCAGAAAATGAAGAGCTGTTTAATCACTCAATTGGATTTTTCTGCCAGCATATTTTTTTTCTCTGCAACCCACTGCTAAATTGTGCTTCCTAGCTGTTTTTATAAAATCACTGAATCAAATCTAACTCTGATTACATCAGAGAAGGCCAGGTACCCTACACCATAACAGGGGGTTTGAAATTTTGACTTGTCTACTTAAAGATCACCAAAATCTGATAACAAGGTCAATTAGGTCCCTGGGTGGGATTGAACCACCAACCTTATGGTTAATAGCCATACATACTAACTGATTGCGCCACAGAAACACTTTGCAAAAGTCCATACTGACAAAGGCTAATAAGCATTCATCTAAAACGTTTCCTAGAAAAACTTTAAAAAGTCAATAATCTGGAGAGTTTTTGTAAGATGTTTCTTCCATCAACCAACGAAGAAACACATTGGTACTTTCCCATGATGAGTGAGTGCTTCAGGATCTCTTGCACTTACATGTGCAGCAGAGTACTGCAATAGAAGCATGCTGGGCCCATAACCCAGAGGTAGGCAGATTGAAACTATCCTCTGCTATATGCATTTTTTTGTTTGTTAATTAAAGTAATCCAAAACTGGGATTGATATTTTGTCTCTTTTATTTTTACTTTAAGTACAATAACTTTTACCATTTTAATTTGTTTTAATAGTATATTGACAGTATTGTTTTCTTTCAAAAATCCACTTCATTTTCTTTACCCTATTATTAAAATGGTAATTGACAAAAACAAACTACATTGTCACCAGAAGAGCAATACAAAATGTACAAGTGATATATTAAAATCATCTTTCCAGCTTGAATTTCAATGATGCATTGGGGCAACGATTTTGTGAGAAACATCTTCACCCTTAAATAAAGATTTTCTTAATTCCTTACCTGTGTGCTAATTAGATATCACCTTGTTTTCACATTAAACAGACTTCCACATGAGAAAGCAGCAAGGATGCAGTGGCGTTAATGTTTCCTGGTGTCAACCTGTATTATTTCAGTAGACATTGAAATGAGGATACATCTTGCTGCCTTTCCAATGAAGCAAGTTTAATTTAGTAATAGGTGAAAAACCATCCCTACAAAGGTGTTAATCAGAGACTTGGCTTTGTGGACACTTTTCAGAGAACAAATTTGTTAGCATAAAAATAAAGCCAGAAAATGAAGAGCTGTTTAATCACGCAATTTGGTTTTTTTGCCAGCATATTTCTTTTTCTCTTCAACCCACTCCTAAATTGTGCTTCCTAGATGTTTTTATAAAATCACTGAATCAAATCTAACTCTGATTACATCAGAGAAGGCCAGGTACCCTACACCATAACAGGGGGTATGAAATTTGACTTGTCTACTTAAAGATCACCAAAATCTGATAACAATGTCAATTACGTCCCTGGGTGGGATTGAACCACCAACCTTTTGGTTAATAGCCGTACACACTAACTGATTGCGCCACAGAAACACTTTGCAAAAAGTACTTACTGACAAATGCTAATAAGCATTCATCTAAAACGTTTCCTAGAAAAACTTTAAAAAGTCAATAATCTGGAGAGTTTTTGTAAGATGTTTCTTCCATCAACCAACGAAGAAACACATTGGTACTTTCCCATGATGAGTGAGTGCTTCAGGATCTCTTGAACTTACATGTGCAGCAGAGTACTGCAATGGAAGCATGCTGGGCTCATAACCGAGAGGTAGGCAGATTGAAACTATCCTCTGCTATATGCATTTTTTTTTTTGTTAATTAAAGTAATCCAAAACTGGGATTGATATTTTGTCTCTTTTATTTTTACTTAAAGTACAATAACTTTTACCATTTTAATTTGTTTTAATAGTGTATTGACAGTATTGTTTTCTTTCAAAAATCCACTTCATTTTCTTTACCCTATTATTAAAATGGTAATTGACAAAAACAAACTACATTGTCACCAGAAGAGCAATACAAAATGTACAAGTGATATATTAAAATCATCTTTCCAGCTTGAATTTCAATGTTGCATTGGGTCAACAATTTTGTGAGAAACATCTTCACCCTTAAATAAAGATTTTCTTAATTCCTTACCTGTGTGCTAATTAGATATCACCTTGTTTTCACATTAAACAGACTTCCACATGAGAAAGCAGCAAGGATGCAGTGGCGTTAATGTTTCCTGGTGTCAACTTGTATTATTTCAGTAGACATTGAAATGAGGATGCATCTTGCTGCCTTTCCAATGAAGCAAGTTTAATTTAGTAATAGGTGATAAACCATCCTTACAAAGGTGTTAATCAGAGACTTGGCTTTGTGGACACTTTTCAGAGAACAAATTTGTTAGCATAAAAATAAAGCCAGAAAATGAAGAGCTGTTTAATCACTCGATTGGATTTTTCTGCCAGCATATTTTTTTTCTCTGCAACCCACTGCTAAATTGTGCTTCCTAGCTGTTTTTTATAAAATCACTGAATCAAATCTAACTCTGATTACATCAGAGAAGGCCATGTACCCTACACCATAAGAGGAGGTTTGAAATTTTGACTTGTCTACTTAAATATCACCAAAATCTGATCACAAGGTTAATTACGTCCCTGGGTGGGATTGAACCACCAACCTTTTGGTTAATAGCCAAACACACTAACCGATTGCGCCACAGAGACACTTTGCAAAAGTCCATACTGACAAAGGCTAATAAGCATTCATCTAAAACGTTTCCTAGAAAAACTTTAAAAAGTCAATAATCTGGAGAGTTTTTGTAAGATGTTTCTTCCATCAACCAACGAAGAAACACATTGGTACTTTCCCATGATGAGTGAGTGCTTCATGATCTCTTGCACTTACATGTGCAGCAGAGTACAGCAATGGAAGCATGCTGGGCCCATAACCCAGAGGTAGGCAGATTGAAACTATCCTCTGCTATATGCATTTTTTTGTTTGTTAATTAAAGTAATCCAAAACTGGGATTGATATTTTGTCTCTTTTATTTTTACTTAAAGTACAATAACTTTTACCATTTTAATTTGTTTTAATAGTATATTGACAGTATTGTTTTCTTTCAAAAATCCACTTCATTTTCTTTACCCTATTATTAAAATGGTAATTGACAAAAACAAACTACATTGTCACCAGAAGAGCAATACAAAATGTACAAGTGATATATTAAAATCATCTTTCCAGCTTGAATTTCAATGATGCATTGGGTCAACAATTTTGTGAGAAACATCTTCACCCTTAAATAAAGATTTTCTTAATTCCTTACCTGTGTGCTAATTAGATATCACCTTGTTTTCACATTAAACAGACTTCCACATGAGAAAGCAGCAAGGATGCAGTGGCGTTAATGTTTCCTGGTGTCAACCTGTATTATTTCAGTAGACATTGAAATGAGGATGCATCTTGCTGCCTTTCCAATGAAGCAAGTTTAATTTAGTAATAGGTGAAAAACCATCCTTACAAAGGTGTTAATCAGAGACTTGGCTTTGTGGACACTTTTCAGAGAACAAATTTGTTAGCATAAAAATAAAGCCAGAAAATAAAGAGCTGTTTAATCACTCAATTGGATTTTTCTGCCAGCATATTTTTTTTCTCTGCAACCCACTGCTAAATTGTGCTTCCTAGCTGTTTTTATAAAATCACTGAATCAAATCTAACTCTGATTACATCAGAGAAGGCCAGGTACCCTACACCATAACAGGGGGTTTGAAATTATGACTTGTCTACTTAAAGATCACCAAAATCTGATAACAAGGTCAATTAGGTCCCTAGGTGGGATTGAACCACCAACCTTTTGGTTAATAGCCGTACACACTAACTGATTGCGCCACAGAGACACTTTGCAAAAAGTCCATACTGACAAAGGCTAATAAGCATTCATCTAAAACGTTTCCTAGAAAAACTTTAAAAAGTCAATAATCTGGAGAGTTTTTGTAAGATGTTTCTTCCATCAACCAACGAAGAAACACATTGGTACTTTCCCATGATGAGTGAGTGCTTCAGGATCTCTTGAACTTACATGTGCAGCAGAGTACTGCAATGGAAGCATGCTGGGCTCATAACCGAGAGGTAGGCAGATTGAAACTATCCTCTGCTATATGCATTTTTTTTTTGTTAATTAAAGTAATCCAAAACTGGGATTGATATTTTGTCTCTTTTATTTTTACTTAAAGTACAATAACTTTTACCATTTTAATTTGTTTTAATAGTGTATTGACAGTATTGTTTTCTTTCAAAAATCCACTTCATTTTCTTTACCCTATTATTAAAATGGTAATTGACAAAAACAAACTACATTGTCACCAGAAGAGCAATACAAAATGTACAAGTGATATATTAAAATCATCTTTCCAGCTTGAATTTCAATGTTGCATTGGGTCAACAATTTTGTGAGAAACATCTTCTCCCTTAAATAAAGATTTTCTTAATTCCTTACCTGTGTGCTAATTAGATATCACCTTGTTTTCACATTAAACAGACTTCCACATGAGAAAGCAGCAAGGATGCAGTGGCGTTAATGTTTCCTGGTGTCAACTTGTATTATTTCAGTAGACATTGAAATGAGGATGCATCTTGCTGCCTTTCCAATGAAGCAAGTTTAATTTAGTAATAGGTGATAAACCATCCTTACAAAGGTGTTAATCAGAGACTTGGCTTTGTGGACACTTTTCAGAGAACAAATTTGTTAGCATAAAAATAAAGCCAGAAAATGAAGAGCTGTTTAATCACTCGATTGGATTTTTCTGCCAGCATATTTTTTTTCTCTGCAACCCACTGCTAAATTGTGCTTCCTAGCTGTTTTTTATAAAATCACTGAATCAAATCTAACTCTGATTACATCAGAGAAGGCCATGTACCCTACACCATAAGAGGAGGTTTGAAATTTTGACTTGTCTACTTAAATATCACCAAAATCTGATCACAAGGTTAATTACGTCCCTGGGTGGGATTGAACCACCAACCTTTTGGTTAATAGCCAAACACACTAACCGATTGCGCCACAGAGACACTTTGCAAAAGTCCATACTGACAAAGGCTAATAAGCATTCATCTAAAACGTTTCCTAGAAAAACTTTAAAAAGTCAATAATCTGGAGAGTTTTTGTAAGATGTTTCTTCCATCAACCAACGAAGAAACACATTGGTACTTTCCCATGATGAGTGAGTGCTTCATGATCTCTTGCACTTACATGTGCAGGAGAGTACTGCAATGGAAGCATGCTGGGCTCATAACCCAGAGGTAGGCAGATTGAAACTATCCTCTGCTATATGCATTTTTTTTGTTAATTAAAGTAATCCAAAACTGGGATTGATATTTTGTCTCTTTTATTTTTACTTAAAGTACAATAACTTTTACCATTTTAATTTGTGTTAATAGTATATTGACAGTATTGTTTTCTTTCAAAAATCCACTTCATTTTCTTTACCCTATTATTAAAATGGTAATTGACAAAAACAAACTACATTGTCACCAGAAGAGCAATACAAAATGTACAAGTGATATATTAAAATCATCTTTCCAGCTTGAATTTCAATGATGCATTGGGGCAACGATTTTGTGAGAAACATCTTCACCCTTAAATAAAGATTTTCTTGATTCCTTACCTGTGTGCTAATTAGATATCACCTTGTTTTCACATTTAACAGACTTCCACATGAGAAAGCAGCAAGGATGCAGTGGCGTTAATGTTTCCTGGTGTCAACCTGTATTATTTCAGTAGACATTGAAATGAGGATGCATCTTGCTGCCTTTCCAATGAAGCAAGTTTAATTTAGTAATAGGTGAAAAACCATCCTTACAAAGGTGTTAATCAGAGACTTGGCTTTGTGGACACTTTTCAGAGAACAAATTTGTTAGCATAAAAATAAAGCCAGAAAATAAAGAGCTGTTTAATCACTCAATTGGATTTTTCTGCCAGCATATTTTTTTTCTCTGCAACCCACTGCTAAATTGTGCTTCCTAGCTGTTTTTATAAAATCACTGAATCAAATCTAACTCTGATTACATCAGAGAAGGCCAGGTACCCTACACCATAACAGGGGGTTTGAAATTTTGACTTGTCTACTTAAAGATCACCAAAATCTGATAACAAGGTCAATTAGGTCCCTGGGTGGGATTGAACCACCAACCTTTTCGTTAATAGCCGTACATACTAACTGATTGCGCCACAGAGACACTTTGCAAAAGTCCATACTGACAAAGGCTAATAAGCATTCATCTAAAACGTTTCCTAGAAAAACTTTAAAAAGTCAATAATCTGGAGAGTTTTTGTAAGATGTTTCTTCCATCAACCAACGAAGAAACACATTGGTACTTTCCCATGATGAGTGAGTGCTTCAGGATCTCTTGAACTTACATGTGCAGCAGAGTACTGCAATGGAAGCATGCTGGGCTCGTAACCGAGAGGTAGGCAGATTGAAACTATCCTCTGCTATATGCATTTTTTTTTTGTTAATTAAAGTAATCCAAAACTGGGATTGATATTTTGTCTCTTTTATTTTTTACTTAAAGTACAATAACTTTTACCATTTTAATTTGTTTTAATAGTATATTGACAGTATTGTTTTCTTTCAAAAATACACTTCATTTTCTTTACCCTATTATTAAAATGGTAATTGACAAAAACAAACTACATTGTCACCAGAAGAGCAATACAAAATGTACAAGTGATATATTAAAATCATCTTTCCAGCTTGAATTTCAATGTTGCATTGGGTCAACAATTTTGTGAGAAACATCTTCACCCTTAAATAAAGATTTTCTTAATTCCTTACCTGTGTGCTAATTAGATATCACCTTGTTTTCACATTAAACAGACTTCCACATGAGAAAGCAGCAAGGATGCAGTGGCGTTAATGTTTCCTGGTGTCAACTTGTATTATTTCAGTAGACATTGAAATGAGGATGCATCTTGCTGCCTTTCCAATGAAGCAAGTTTAATTTAGTAATAGGTGAAAAACCATCCTTACAAAGGTGTTAATCAGAGACTTGGCTTTGTGGACACTTTTCAGAGAACAAATTTGTTAGCATAAAAATAAAGCCAGAAAATGAAGAGCTGTTTAATCACTCGATTGGATTTTTCTGCCAGCATATTTTTTTTCTCTGCAACCCACTGCTAAATTGTGCTTCCTAGCTGTTTTTTATAAAATCACTGAATCAAATCTAACTCTGATTACATCAGAGAAGGCCAGGTACCCTACACCATAAGAGGAGGTTTGAAATTTTGACTTGTCTACTTAAATATCACCAAAATTTGATCACAAGGTTAATTACATCCCTGGGTGAGATTGAACCACCAACCTTTTGGTTAATAGCCAAACACACTAACCGATTGCGCCACAGAGACACTTTGCAAAAGTCCATACTGACAAAGGCTAATAAGCATTCATCTAAAACGTTTCCTAGAAAAACTTTAAAAAGTCAATAATCTGGAGAGTTTTTGTAAGATGTTTCTTCCATCAACCAACGAAGAAACACATTGGTACTTTCCCATGATGAGTGAGTGCTTCAGGATCTCTTGCACTTACATGTGCAGCAGAATACTGCAATGGAAGCATGCTGGGCCCATAACCCAGAGGTAGGCAGATTGAAACTATCCTCTGCTATATGCATTTTTTTTGTTAATTAAAGTAATCCAAAACTGGGATTGATATTTTGTCTCTTTTATTTTTACTTAAAGTACAATAACTTTTACCATTTTAATTTGTTTTAATAGTATATTGACAGTATTGTTTTCTTTCAAAAATCCACTTCATTTTCTTTACCCTATTATTAAAATGGTAATTGACAAAAACAAACTACATTGTCACCAGAAGAGCAATACAAAATGTACAAGTGATATATTAAAATCATCTTTCCAGCTTGAATTTCAATGATGCATTGGGTCAACAATTTTGTGAGAAACATCTTCACCCTTAAATAAAGATTTTCTTAATTCCTTACCTGTGTGCTAATTAGATATCACCTTGTTTTCACATTAAACAGACTTCCACATGAGAAAGCAGCAAGGATGCAGTGGCGTTAATGTTTCCTGGTGTCAACCTGTATTATTTCAGTAGACATTGAAATGAGGATACATCTTGCTGCCTTTCCAATGAAGCAAGTTTAATTTAGTAATAGGTGAAAAACCATCCCTACAAAGGTGTTAATCAGAGACTTGGCTTTGTGGACACTTTTCAGAGAACAAATTTGTTAGCATAAAAATAAAGCCAGAAAATGAAGAGCTGTTTAATCACGCAATTTGATTTTTTTGCCAGCATATTTCTTTTTCTCTGCAACCCACTGCTAAATTGTGCTTCCTAGATGTTTTTATAAAATCACTGAATCAAATCTAACTCTGATTACATCAGAGAAGGCCAGGTACCCTACACCATAACAGGGGGTATGAAATTTGACTTGTCTACTTAAAGATCACCAAAATCTGATAACAAGGTCAATTACGTCCCTGGGTGGGATTGAACCACCAACCTTTTGGTTAATAGCCGTACACACTAACTGATTGCGCCACAGAGACACTTTGCAAAAGTACATACTGACAAATGCTAATAAGCATTCATCTAAAACGTTTCCTAGAAAAACTTAAAAAAGTCAATAATCTGGAGAGTTCTTGTAAGATGTTTCTTCTATCAACCAACGAAGAAACACATTGGTACTTTCCCATGATGAGTGAGTGCTTCAGGATCTCTTGCACTTACATGTGCAGCAGAGTACAGCAATGGAAGCATGCTGGGCCCATAACCCAGAGGTAGGCAGGTTGAAACTATCCTCTGCTATATGCATTTTTTTGTTTGTTAATTAAAGTAATCCAAAACTGGGATTGATATTTTGGCTCTTTTATTTTTACTTAAAGTACAATAACTTTTACCATTTTAATTTGTTTTAATAGTATATTGACAGTATTGTTTTCTTTCAAAAATCCACTTCATTTTCTTTACCCTATTATTAAAATGGTAATTGACAAAAACAAACTACATTGTCACCAGAAGAGCAATACAAAATGTACAAGTGATATATTAAAATCATATTTCCAGCTTGAATTTCAATGATGCATTGGGGCAACGATTTTGTGAGAAACATCTTCACCCTTAAATAAAGATTTTCTTAATTCCTTACCTGTGTGCTAATTAGATATCACCTTGTTTTCATATAAAACAGACTTCCACATGAGAAAGCAGCAAGGATGCAGTGGCGTTAATGTTTCCTGGTGTCAACTTGTATTATTTTAGTAGACATTGAAATGAGGATGCATCTTGCTGCCTTTCCAATGAAGCAAGTTTAATTTAGTAATAGGTGAAAAACCATCCTTACAAAGGTGTTAATCAGAGACTTGGCTTTGTGGACACTTTTCAGAGAACAAATTTGTTAGCATAAAAATAAAGCCAGAAAATGAAGAGCTGTTTAATCACTCAATTGGATTTTTCTGCCAGCATATTTTTTTTCTCTGCAACCCACTGCTAAATTGTGCTTCCTAGCTGTTTTTATAAAATCACTGAATCAAATCTAACTCTGATTACATCAGAGAAGGCCAGGTACCCTACACCATAACAGGGTGTTTGAAATTTTGACTTGTCTACTTAAAGATCACCAAAATCTGATAACAAGGTCAATTAGGTCCCTGGATGGGATTGAACCACCAGCCTTATGGTTAATAGCCGTACATACTAACTGATTGCGCCACAGAGACACTTTGCAAAAGTCCATACTGACAAAGGCTAATAAGCATTCATCTAAAACGTTTCCTAGAAAAACTTTAAAAAGTCAATAATCTGGAGAGTTTTTGTAAGATGTTTCTTCCATCAACCAACGAAGAAACACATTGGTACTTTCCCATGATGAGTGAGTGCTTCAGGATCTCTTGCACTTACATGTGCAGCAGAGTACTGCAATGGAAGCATGCTGGGCCCATAACCCAGAGGTAGGCAGATTGAAACTATCCTCTGCTATATGCATTTTTTTTGTTAATTAAAGTAATCCAAAACTGGGATTGATATTTTGTCTCTTTTATTTTTACTTAAAGTACAATAACTTTTACCATTTTAATTTGTTTTAATAGTATATTGACAGTATTGTTTTCTTTCAAAAATCCAATTCATTTTCTTTACCCTATTATTAAAATGGTAATTGACAAAAACAAACTACATTGTCACCAGAAGAGCAATACAAAATGTACAAGTGATATATTAAAATCATATTTCCAGCTTGAATTTCAATGATGCATTGGGGCAACGATTTTGTGAGAAACATCTTCACCCTTAAATAAAGATTTTCTTAATTCCTTACCTGTGTGCTAATTAGATATCACCTTGTTTTCATATTAAACAGACTTCCACATGAGAAAGCAGCAAGGATGCAGTGGCGTTAATGTTTCCTGGTGTCAACTTGTATTATTTCAGTAGACATTGAAATGAGGATGCATCTTGCTGCCTTTCCAATGAAGCAAGTTTAATTTAGTAATAGGTGAAAAACCATCCTTACAAAGGTGTTAATCAGAGACTTGGCTTTGTGGACACTTTTCAGAGAACAAATTTGTTAGCATAAAAATAAAGCCAGAAAATGAAGAGCTGTTTAATCACTCAATTGGATTTTTCTGCCAGCATATTTTTTTTCTCTGCAACCCACTGCTAAATTGTGCTTCCTAGCTGTTTTTATAAAATCACTGAATCAAATCTAACTCTGATTACATCAGAGAAGGCCAGGTACCCTACACCATAACAGGGGGTTTGAAATTTTGACTTGTCTACTTAAAGATCACCAAAATCTGATAACAAGGTCAATTAGGTCCCTGGGTGGGATTGAACCACCAACCTTATGGTTAATAGCCGTACATACTAACTGATTGCGCCACAGAAACACTTTGCAAAAGTCCATACTGACAAAGGCTAATAAGCATTCATCTAAAACGTTTCCTAGAAAAACTTTAAAAAGTCAATAATCTGGAGAGTTTTTGTAAGATGTTTCTTCCATCAACCAATGAAGAAACACATTGGTACTTTCCCATGATGAGTGAGTGCTTCAGGATCTCTTGCACTTACATGTGCAGCAGAGTACTGTAATGGAAGCATGCTGGGCCCATAACCCAGAGGTAGGCAGATTGAAACTATCCTCTGCTATATGCATTTTTTTGTTTGTTAATTAAAGTAATCCAAAACTGGGATTGATATTTTGGCTCTTTTATTTTTACTTAAAGTACAATAACTTTTACCATTTTAATTTGTTTTAATAGTATATTGACAGTATTGTTTTCTTTCAAAAATCCACTTAATTTTCTTTACCCTATTATTAAAATGGTAATTGACAAAAACAAACTACATTGTCACCAGAAGAGCAATACAAAATGTACAAGTGATATATTAAAATCATCTTTCCAGCTTGAATTTCAATGATGCATTGGGGCAACGATTTTGTGAGAAACATCTTCACCCTTAAATAAAGATTTTCTTAATTCCTTACCTGTGTGCTAATTAGATATCACCTTGTTTTCACATTAAACAGACTTCCACATGAGAAAGCAGCAAGGATGCAGTGGCGTTAATGTTTCCTGGTGTCAACCTGTATTATTTCAGTAGACATTGAAATGAGGATGCATCTTGCTGCCTTTCCAATGAAGCAAGTTTAATTTAGTAATAGGTGAAAAACCATCCTTACAAAGGTGTTAATCAGAGACTTGGCTTTGTGGACACTTTTCAGAGAACAAATTTGTTAGCATAAAAATAAAGCCAGAAAATAAAGAGCTGTTTAATCACTCAATTGGATTTTTCTGCCAGCATATTTTTTTTCTCTGCAACCCACTGCTAAATTGTGCTTCCTAGCTGTTTTTATAAAATCACTGAATCAAATCTAACTCTGATTACATCAGAGAAGGCCAGGTACCCTACACCATAACAGGGGGTTTGAAATTTTGACTTGTCTACTTAAAGATCACCAAAATCTGATAACAAGGTCAATTAGGTCCCTGGGTGGGATTGAACCACCAACCTTTTGGTTAATAGCCGTACACACTAACTGATTGCGCCACAGAGACACTTTGCAAAAAGTCCATACTGACAAAGGCTAATAAGCATTCATCTAAAACGTTTCCTAGAAAAACTTTAAAAAGTCAATAATCTGGAGAGTTTTTGTAAGATGTTTCTTCCATCAACCAACGAAGAAACACATTGGTACTTTCCCATGATGAGTGAGTGCTTCAGGATCTCTTGAACTAACATGTGCAGCAGAGTACTGCAATGGAAGCATGCTGGGCCCATAACCGAGAGGTAGGCAGATTGAAACTATCCTCTGCTATATGCATTTTTTTTTTGTTAATTAAAGTAATCCAAAACTGGGATTGATATTTTGTCTCTTTTATTTTTACTTAAAGTACAATAACTTTTACCATTTTAATTTGTTTTAATAGTATATTGACAGTATTGTTTTCTTTCAAAAATCCACTTCATTTTCTTTACCCTATTATTAAAATGGTAATTGACAAAAACAAACTACATTGTCACCAGAAGAGCAATACAAAATGTACAAGTGATATATTAAAATCATCTTTCCAGCTTGAATTTCAATGTTGCATTGGGTCAACAATTTTGTGAGAAACATCTTCACCCTTAAATAAAGATTTTCTTAATTCCTTACCTGTGTGCTAATTAGATATCACCTTGTTTTCACATTAAACAGACTTCCACATGAGAAAGCAGCAAGGATGCAGTGGCGTTAATGTTTCCTGGTGTCATCTTGTATTATTTCAGTAGACATTGAAATGAGGATGCATCTTGCTGCCTTTCCAATGAAGCAAGTTTAATTTAGTAATAGGTGATAAACCATCCTTACAAAGGTGTTAATCAGAGACTTGGCTTTGTGGACACTTTTCAGAGAACAAATTTGTTAGCATAAAAATAAAGCCAGAAAATGAAGAGCTGTTTAATCACTCGATTGGATTTTTCTGCCAGCATATTTTTTTTCTCTGCAACCCACTGCTAAATTGTGCTTCCTAGCTGTTTTTTATAAAATCACTGAATCAAATCTAACTCTGATTACATCAGAGAAGGCCATGTACCCTACACCATAAGAGGAGGTTTGAAATTTTGACTTGTCTACTTAAATATCACCAAAATCTGATCACAAGGTTAATTACGTCCCTGGGTGGGATTGAACCACCAACCTTTTGGTTAATAGCCAAACACACTAACCGATTGCGCCACAGAGACACTTTGCAAAAGTCCATACTGACAAAGGCTAATAAGCATTCATCTAAAACGTTTCCTAGAAAAACTTTAAAAAGTCAATAATCTGGAGAGTTTTTGTAAGATGTTTCTTCCATCAACCAACGAAGAAACACATTGGTACTTTCCCATGATGAGTGAGTGCTTCATGATCTCTTGCACTTACATGTGCAGGAGAGTACTGCAATGGAAGCATGCTGGGCTCATAACCCAGAGGTAGGCAGATTGAAACTATCCTCTGCTATATGCATTTTTTTTTGTTAATTAAAGTAATCCAAAACTGGGATTGATATTTTGTCTCTTTTATTTTTACTTAAAGTACAATAACTTTTACCATTTTAATTTGTGTTAATAGTATATTGACAGTATTGTTTTCTTTCAAAAATCCACTTCATTTTCTTTACCCTATTATTAAAATGGTAATTGACAAAAACAAACTACATTGTCACCAGAAGAGCAATACAAAATGTACAAGTGATATATTAAAATCATCTTTCCAGCTTGAATTTCAATGATGCATTGGGTCAACAATTTTGTGAGAAACATCTTCACCCTTAAATAAAGATTTTCTTAATATCTTACCTGTGTGCTAATTAGATATCACCTTGTTTTCACATTAAACAGACTTCCACATGAGAAAGCAGCAAGGATGCAGTGGCGTTAATGTTTCCTGGTGTCAACCTGTATTATTTCAGTAGACATTGAAATGAGGATACATCTTGCTGCCTTTCCAATGAAGCAAGTTTAATTTAGTAATAGGTGAAAAACCATCCCTACAAAGGTGTTAATCAGAGACTTGGCTTTGTGGACACTTTTCAGAGAACAAATTTGTTAGCATAAAAATAAAGCCAGAAAATGAAGAGCTGTTTAATCACGCAATTTGATTTTTTTGCCAGCATATTTCTTTTTCTCTGCAACCCACTGCTAAATTGTGCTTCCTAGATGTTTTTATAAAATCACTGAATCAAATCTAACTCTGATTACATCAGAGAAGGCCAGGTACCCTGCACCATAACAGGGGGTATGAAATTTAACTTGTCTACTTAAAGATCACCAAAATCTGATAACAAGGTCAATTACGTCCCTGGGTGGGATTGAACCACCAACCTTTTGGTTAATAGCCGTACACACTAACTGATTGCGCCACAGAGACACTTTGCAAAAGCACATACTGACAAATGCTAATAAGCATTCATCTAAAACGTTTCCTAGAAAAACTTAAAAAAATCAATAATCTGGAGAGTTTTTGTAAGATGTTTCTTCTATCAACCAACGAAGAAACACATTGGTACTTTCCCATGATGAGTGAGTGCTTCAGGATCTCTTGCACTTACATGTGCAGCAGAGTACAGCAATGGAAGCATGCTGGGCCCATAACCCAGAGGTAGGCAGATTGAAACTATCCTCTGCTATATGCATTTTTTTGTTTGTTAATTAAAGTAATCCAAAACTGGGATTGATATTTTGGCTCTTTTATTTTTACTTAAAGTACAATAACTTTTACCATTTTAATTTGTTTTAATAGTATATTGACAGTATTGTTTTCTTTCAAAAATCCACTTAATTTTCTTTACCCTATTATTAAAATGGTAATTGACAAAAACAAACTACATTGTCACCAGAAGAGCAATACAAAATGTACAAGTGATATATTAAAATCATCTTTCCAGCTTGAATTTCAATGATGCATTGGGGCAACGATTTTGTGAGAAACATCTTCACCCTTAAATAAAGATTTTCTTAATTCCTTACCTGTGTGCTAATTAGATATCACCTTGTTTTCACATTTAACAGACTTCCACATGAGAAAGCAGCAAGGATGCAGTGGCGTTAATGTTTCCTGGTGTCAACCTGTATTATTTCAGTAGACATTGAAATGAGGATGCATCTTGCTGCCTTTCCAATGAAGCAAGTTTAATTTAGTAATAGGTGAAAAACCATCCTTACAAAGGTGTTAATCAGAGACTTGGCTTTGTGGACACTTTTCAGAGAACAAATTTGTTAGCATAAAAATAAAGCCAGAAAATAAAGAGCTGTTTAATCACTCAATTGGATTTTTCTGCCAGCATATTTTTTTTCTCTGCAACCCACTGCTAAATTGTGCTTCCTAGCTGTTTTTATAAAATCACTGAATCAAATCTAACTCTGATTACATCAGAGAAGGCCAGGTACCCTACACCATAACAGGGGGTTTGAAATTTTGACTTGTCTACTTAAAGATCACCAAAATCTGATAACAAGGTCAATTAGGTCCCTGGGTGGGATTGAACCACCAACCTTTTGGTTAATAGCCGTACATACTAACTGATTGCGCCACAGAGACACTTTGCAAAAGTCCATACTGACAAAGGCTAATAAGCATTCATCTAAAACGTTTCCTAGAAAAACTTAAAAAAGTCAATAATCTGGAGAGTTTTTGTAAGATGTTTCTTCCATCAACCAACGAAGAAACACATTGGTACTTTCCCATGATGAGTGAGTGCTTCAGGATCTCTTGAACTTACATGTGCAGCAGAGTACTGCAATGGAAGCATGCTGGGCTCATAACCGAGAGGTAGGCAGATTGAAACTATCCTCTGCTATATGCATTTTTTTTTTGTTAATTAAAGTAATCCAAAACTGGGATTGATATTTTGTCTCTTTTATTTTTACTTAAAGTACAATAACTTTTACCATTTTAATTTGTTTTAATAGTATATTGACAGTATTGTTTTCTTTCAAAAATCCACTTCATTTTCTTTACCCTATTATTAAAATGGTAATTGACAAAAACAAACTACATTGTCACCAGAAGAGCAATACAAAATGTACAAGTGATATATTAAAATCATCTTTCCAGCTTGAATTTCAATGTTGCATTGGGTCAACAATTTTGTGAGAAACATCTTCACCCTTAAATAAAGATTTTCTTAATTCCTTACCTGTGTGCTAATTAGATATCACCTTGTTTTCACATTAAACAGACTTCCACATGAGAAAGCAGCAAGGATGCAGTGGCGTTAATGTTTCCTGGTGTCAACTTGTATTATTTCAGTAGACATTGAAATGAGGATGCATCTTGCTGCCTTTCCAATGAAGCAAGTTTAATTTAGTAATAGGTGAAAAACCATCCTTACAAAGGTGTTAATCAGAGACTTGGCTTTGTGGACACTTTTCAGAGAACAAATTTGTTAGCATAAAAATAAAGCCAGAAAATGAAGAGCTGTTTAATCACTCGATTGGATTTTTCTGCCAGCATATTTTTTTTCTCTGCAACCCACTGCTAAATTGTGCTTCCTAGCTGTTTTTTATAAAATCACTGAATCAAATCTAACTCTGATTACATCAGAGAAGGCCAGGTACCCTACACCATAAGAGGAGGTTTGAAATTTTGACTTGTCTACTTAAATATCACCAAAATTTGATCACAAGGTTAATTACATCCCTGGGTGAGATTGAACCACCAACCTTTTGGTTAATAGCCAAACACACTAACCGATTGCGCCACAGAGACACTTTGCAAAAGTCCATACTGACAAAGGCTAATAAGCATTCATCTAAAACGTTTCCTAGAAAAACTTTAAAAAGTCAATAATCTGGAGAGTTTTTGTAAGATGTTTCTTCCATCAACCAACGAAGAAACACATTGGTACTTTCCCATGATGAGTGAGTGCTTCAGGATCTCTTGCACTTACATGTGCAGCAGAATACTGCAATGGAAGCATGCTGGGCCCATAACCCAGAGGTAGGCAGATTGAAACTATCCTCTGCTATATGCATTTTTTTTGTTAATTAAAGTAATCCAAAACTGGGATTGATATTTTGGCTCTTTTATTTTTACTTAAAGTACAATAACTTTTACCATTTTAATTTGTTTTAATAGTATATTGACAGTATTGTTTTCTTTCAAAAATCCACTTCATTTTCTTTACCCTATTATTAAAATGGTAATTGACAAAAACAAACTACATTGTCACCAGAAGAGCAATACAAAATGTACAAGTGATATATTAAAATCATCTTTCCAGCTTGAATTTCAATGATGCATTGGGTCAACAATTTTGTGAGAAACATCTTCACCCTTAAATAAAGATTTTCTTAATTCCTTACCTGTGTGCTAATTAGATATCACCTTGTTTTCACATTAAACAGACTTCCACATGAGAAAGCAGCAAGGATGCAGTGGCGTTAATGTTTCCTGGTGTCAACCTGTATTATTTCAGTAGACATTGAAATGAGGATACATCTTGCTGCCTTTCCAATGAAGCAAGTTTAATTTAGTAATAGGTGAAAAACCATCCCTACAAAGGTGTTAATCAGAGACTTGGCTTTGTGGACACTTTTCAGAGAACAAATTTGTTAGCATAAAAATAAAGCCAGAAAATGAAGAGCTGTTTAATCACGCAATTTGATTTTTTTGCCAGCATATTTCTTTTTCTCTGCAACCCACTGCTAAATTGTGCTTCCTAGATGTTTTTATAAAATCACTGAATCAAATCTAACTCTGATTACATCAGAGAAGGCCAGGTACCCTACACCATAACAGGGGGTATGAAATTTGACTTGTCTACTTAAAGATCACCAAAATCTGATAACAAGGTCAATTACGTCCCTGGGTGGGATTGAACCACCAACCTTTTGGTTAATAGCCGTACACACTAACTGATTGCGCCACAGAGACACTTTGCAAAAGTACATACTGACAAATGCTAATAAGCATTCATCTAAAACGTTTCCTAGAAAAACTTAAAAAAGTCAATAATCTGGAGAGTTCTTGTAAGATGTTTCTTCTATCAACCAACGAAGAAACACATTGGTACTTTCCCATGATGAGTGAGTGCTTCAGGATCTCTTGCACTTACATGTGCAGCAGAGTACAGCAATGGAAGCATGCTGGGCCCATAACCCAGAGGTAGGCAGGTTGAAACTATCCTCTGCTATATGCATTTTTTTGTTTGTTAATTAAAGTAATCCAAAACTGGGATTGATATTTTGGCTCTTTTATTTTTACTTAAAGTACAATAACTTTTACCATTTTAATTTGTTTTAATAGTATATTGACAGTATTGTTTTCTTTCAAAAATCCACTTCATTTTCTTTACCCTATTATTAAAATGGTAATTGACAAAAACAAACTACATTGTCACCAGAAGAGCAATACAAAATGTACAAGTGATATATTAAAATCATATTTCCAGCTTGAATTTCAATGATGCATTGGGGCAACGATTTTGTGAGAAACATCTTCACCCTTAAATAAAGATTTTCTTAATTCCTTACCTGTGTGCTAATTAGATATCACCTTGTTTTCATATAAAACAGACTTCCACATGAGAAAGCAGCAAGGATGCAGTGGCGTTAATGTTTCCTGGTGTCAACTTGTATTATTTTAGTAGACATTGAAATGAGGATGCATCTTGCTGCCTTTCCAATGAAGCAAGTTTAATTTAGTAATAGGTGAAAAACCATCCTTACAAAGGTGTTAATCAGAGACTTGGCTTTGTGGACACTTTTCAGAGAACAAATTTGTTAGCATAAAAATAAAGCCAGAAAATGAAGAGCTGTTTAATCACTCAATTGGATTTTTCTGCCAGCATATTTTTTTTCTCTGCAACCCACTGCTAAATTGTGCTTCCTAGCTGTTTTTATAAAATCACTGAATCAAATCTAACTCTGATTACATCAGAGAAGGCCAGGTACCCTACACCATAACAGGGTGTTTGAAATTTTGACTTGTCTACTTAAAGATCACCAAAATCTGATAACAAGGTCAATTAGGTCCCTGGATGGGATTGAACCACCAGCCTTATGGTTAATAGCCGTACATACTAACTGATTGCGCCACAGAGACACTTTGCGAAAGTCCATACTGACAAAGGCTAATAAGCATTCATCTAAAACGTTTCCTAGAAAAACTTTAAAAAGTCAATAATCTGGAGAGTTTTTGTAAGATGTTTCTTCCATCAACCAACGAAGAAACACATTGGTACTTTCCCATGATGAGTGAGTGCTTCAGGATCTCTTGCACTTACATGTGCAGCAGAGTACTGCAATGGAAGCATGCTGGGCCCATAACCCAGAGGTAGGCAGATTGAAACTATCCTCTGCTATATGCATTTTTTTTGTTAATTAAAGTAATCCAAAACTGGGATTGATATTTTGTCTCTTTTATTTTTACTTAAAGTACAATAACTTTTACCATTTTAATTTGTTTTAATAGTATATTGACAGTATTGTTTTCTTTCAAAAATCCAATTCATTTTCTTTACCCTATTATTAAAATGGTAATTGACAAAAACAAACTACATTGTCACCAGAAGAGCAATACAAAATGTACAAGTGATATATTAAAATCATATTTCCAGCTTGAATTTCAATGATGCATTGGGGCAACGATTTTGTGAGAAACATCTTCACCCTTAAATAAAGATTTTCTTAATTCCTTACCTGTGTGCTAATTAGATATCACCTTGTTTTCATATTAAACAGACTTCCACATGAGAAAGCAGCAAGGATGCAGTGGCGTTAATGTTTCCTGGTGTCAACTTGTATTATTTCAGTAGACATTGAAATGAGGATGCATCTTGCTGCCTTTCCAATGAAGCAAGTTTAATTTAGTAATAGGTGAAAAACCATCCTTACAAAGGTGTTAATCAGAGACTTGGCTTTGTGGACACTTTTCAGAGAACAAATTTGTTAGCATAAAAATAAAGCCAGAAAATGAAGAGCTGTTTAATCACTCAATTGGATTTTTCTGCCAGCATATTTTTTTTCTCTGCAACCCACTGCTAAATTGTGCTTCCTAGCTGTTTTTATAAAATCACTGAATCAAATCTAACTCTGATTACATCAGAGAAGGCCAGGTACCCTACACCATAACAGGGGGTTTGAAATTTTGACTTGTCTACTTAAAGATCACCAAAATCTGATAACAAGGTCAATTAGGTCCCTGGGTGGGATTGAACCACCAACCTTATGGTTAATAGCCGTACATACTAACTGATTGCGCCACAGAAACACTTTGCAAAAGTCCATACTGACAAAGGCTAATAAGCATTCATCTAAAACGTTTCCTAGAAAAACTTTAAAAAGTCAATAATCTGGAGAGTTTTTGTAAGATGTTTCTTCCATCAACCAATGAAGAAACACATTGGTACTTTCCCATGATGAGTGAGTGCTTCAGGATCTCTTGCACTTACATGTGCAGCAGAGTACTGTAATGGAAGCATGCTGGGCCCATAACCCAGAGGTAGGCAGATTGAAACTATCCTCTGCTATATGCATTTTTTTGTTTGTTAATTAAAGTAATCCAAAACTGGGATTGATATTTTGGCTCTTTTATTTTTACTTAAAGTACAATAACTTTTACCATTTTAATTTGTTTTAATAGTATATTGACAGTATTGTTTTCTTTCAAAAATCCACTTAATTTTCTTTACCCTATTATTAAAATGGTAATTGACAAAAACAAACTACATTGTCACCAGAAGAGCAATACAAAATGTACAAGTGATATATTAAAATCATCTTTCCAGCTTGAATTTCAATGATGCATTGGGGCAACGATTTTGTGAGAAACATCTTCACCCTTAAATAAAGATTTTCTTAATTCCTTACCTGTGTGCTAATTAGATATCACCTTGTTTTCACATTAAACAGACTTCCACATGAGAAAGCAGCAAGGATGCAGTGGCGTTAATGTTTCCTGGTGTCAACCTGTATTATTTCAGTAGACATTGAAATGAGGATGCATCTTGCTGCCTTTCCAATGAAGCAAGTTTAATTTAGTAATAGGTGAAAAACCATCCTTACAAAGGTGTTAATCAGAGACTTGGCTTTGTGGACACTTTTCAGAGAACAAATTTGTTAGCATAAAAATAAAGCCAGAAAATAAAGAGCTGTTTAATCACTCAATTGGATTTTTCTGCCAGCATATTTTTTTTCTCTGCAACCCACTGCTAAATTGTGCTTCCTAGCTGTTTTTATAAAATCACTGAATCAAATCTAACTCTGATTACATCAGAGAAGGCCAGGTACCCTACACCATAACAGGGGGTTTGAAATTTTGACTTGTCTACTTAAAGATCACCAAAATCTGATAACAAGGTCAATTAGGTCCCTGGGTGGGATTGAACCACCAACCTTTTGGTTAATAGCCGTACACACTAACTGATTGCGCCACAGAGACACTTTGCAAAAAGTCCATACTGACAAAGGCTAATAAGCATTCATCTAAAACGTTTCCTAGAAAAACTTTAAAAAGTCAATAATCTGGAGAGTTTTTGTAAGATGTTTCTTCCATCAACCAACGAAGAAACACATTGGTACTTTCCCATGATGAGTGAGTGCTTCAGGATCTCTTGAACTAACATGTGCAGCAGAGTACTGCAATGGAAGCATGCTGGGCCCATAACCGAGAGGTAGGCAGATTGAAACTATCCTCTGCTATATGCATTTTTTTTTTGTTAATTAAAGTAATCCAAAACTGGGATTGATATTTTGTCTCTTTTATTTTTACTTAAAGTACAATAACTTTTACCATTTTAATTTGTTTTAATAGTATATTGACAGTATTGTTTTCTTTCAAAAATCCACTTCATTTTCTTTACCCTATTATTAAAATGGTAATTGACAAAAACAAACTACATTGTCACCAGAAGAGCAATACAAAATGTACAAGTGATATATTAAAATCATCTTTCCAGCTTGAATTTCAATGTTGCATTGGGTCAACAATTTTGTGAGAAACATCTTCACCCTTAAATAAAGATTTTCTTAATTCCTTACCTGTGTGCTAATTAGATATCACCTTGTTTTCACATTAAACAGACTTCCACATGAGAAAGCAGCAAGGATGCAGTGGCGTTAATGTTTCCTGGTGTCATCTTGTATTATTTCAGTAGACATTGAAATGAGGATGCATCTTGCTGCCTTTCCAATGAAGCAAGTTTAATTTAGTAATAGGTGATAAACCATCCTTACAAAGGTGTTAATCAGAGACTTGGCTTTGTGGACACTTTTCAGAGAACAAATTTGTTAGCATAAAAATAAAGCCAGAAAATGAAGAGCTGTTTAATCACTCGATTGGATTTTTCTGCCAGCATATTTTTTTTCTCTGCAACCCACTGCTAAATTGTGCTTCCTAGCTGTTTTTTATAAAATCACTGAATCAAATCTAACTCTGATTACATCAGAGAAGGCCATGTACCCTACACCATAAGAGGAGGTTTGAAATTTTGACTTGTCTACTTAAATATCACCAAAATCTGATCACAAGGTTAATTACGTCCCTGGGTGGGATTGAACCACCAACCTTTTGGTTAATAGCCAAACACACTAACCGATTGCGCCACAGAGACACTTTGCAAAAGTCCATACTGACAAAGGCTAATAAGCATTCATCTAAAACGTTTCCTAGAAAAACTTTAAAAAGTCAATAATCTGGAGAGTTTTTGTAAGATGTTTCTTCCATCAACCAACGAAGAAACACATTGGTACTTTCCCATGATGAGTGAGTGCTTCATGATCTCTTGCACTTACATGTGCAGGAGAGTACTGCAATGGAAGCATGCTGGGCTCATAACCCAGAGGTAGGCAGATTGAAACTATCCTCTGCTATATGCATTTTTTTTTGTTAATTAAAGTAATCCAAAACTGGGATTGATATTTTGTCTCTTTTATTTTTACTTAAAGTACAATAACTTTTACCATTTTAATTTGTGTTAATAGTATATTGACAGTATTGTTTTCTTTCAAAAATCCACTTCATTTTCTTTACCCTATTATTAAAATGGTAATTGACAAAAACAAACTACATTGTCACCAGAAGAGCAATACAAAATGTACAAGTGATATATTAAAATCATCTTTCCAGCTTGAATTTCAATGATGCATTGGGTCAACAATTTTGTGAGAAACATCTTCACCCTTAAATAAAGATTTTCTTAATATCTTACCTGTGTGCTAATTAGATATCACCTTGTTTTCACATTAAACAGACTTCCACATGAGAAAGCAGCAAGGATGCAGTGGCGTTAATGTTTCCTGGTGTCAACCTGTATTATTTCAGTAGACATTGAAATGAGGATACATCTTGCTGCCTTTCCAATGAAGCAAGTTTAATTTAGTAATAGGTGAAAAACCATCCCTACAAAGGTGTTAATCAGAGACTTGGCTTTGTGGACACTTTTCAGAGAACAAATTTGTTAGCATAAAAATAAAGCCAGAAAATGAAGAGCTGTTTAATCACGCAATTTGATTTTTTTGCCAGCATATTTCTTTTTCTCTGCAACCCACTGCTAAATTGTGCTTCCTAGATGTTTTTATAAAATCACTGAATCAAATCTAACTCTGATTACATCAGAGAAGGCCAGGTACCCTGCACCATAACAGGGGGTATGAAATTTAACTTGTCTACTTAAAGATCACCAAAATCTGATAACAAGGTCAATTACGTCCCTGGGTGGGATTGAACCACCAACCTTTTGGTTAATAGCCGTACACACTAACTGATTGCGCCACAGAGACACTTTGCAAAAGCACATACTGACAAATGCTAATAAGCATTCATCTAAAACGTTTCCTAGAAAAACTTAAAAAAATCAATAATCTGGAGAGTTTTTGTAAGATGTTTCTTCTATCAACCAACGAAGAAACACATTGGTACTTTCCCATGATGAGTGAGTGCTTCAGGATCTCTTGCACTTACATGTGCAGCAGAGTACAGCAATGGAAGCATGCTGGGCCCATAACCCAGAGGTAGGCAGATTGAAACTATCCTCTGCTATATGCATTTTTTTGTTTGTTAATTAAAGTAATCCAAAACTGGGATTGATATTTTGGCTCTTTTATTTTTACTTAAAGTACAATAACTTTTACCATTTTAATTTGTTTTAATAGTATATTGACAGTATTGTTTTCTTTCAAAAATCCACTTAATTTTCTTTACCCTATTATTAAAATGGTAATTGACAAAAACAAACTACATTGTCACCAGAAGAGCAATACAAAATGTACAAGTGATATATTAAAATCATCTTTCCAGCTTGAATTTCAATGATGCATTGGGGCAACGATTTTGTGAGAAACATCTTCACCCTTAAATAAAGATTTTCTTAATTCCTTACCTGTGTGCTAATTAGATATCACCTTGTTTTCACATTTAACAGACTTCCACATGAGAAAGCAGCAAGGATGCAGTGGCGTTAATGTTTCCTGGTGTCAACCTGTATTATTTCAGTAGACATTGAAATGAGGATGCATCTTGCTGCCTTTCCAATGAAGCAAGTTTAATTTAGTAATAGGTGAAAAACCATCCTTACAAAGGTGTTAATCAGAGACTTGGCTTTGTGGACACTTTTCAGAGAACAAATTTGTTAGCATAAAAATAAAGCCAGAAAATAAAGAGCTGTTTAATCACTCAATTGGATTTTTCTGCCAGCATATTTTTTTTCTCTGCAACCCACTGCTAAATTGTGCTTCCTAGCTGTTTTTATAAAATCACTGAATCAAATCTAACTCTGATTACATCAGAGAAGGCCAGGTACCCTACACCATAACAGGGGGTTTGAAATTTTGACTTGTCTACTTAAAGATCACCAAAATCTGATAACAAGGTCAATTAGGTCCCTGGGTGGGATTGAACCACCAACCTTTTGGTTAATAGCCGTACATACTAACTGATTGCGCCACAGAGACACTTTGCAAAAGTCCATACTGACAAAGGCTAATAAGCATTCATCTAAAACGTTTCCTAGAAAAACTTAAAAAAGTCAATAATCTGGAGAGTTTTTGTAAGATGTTTCTTCCATCAACCAACGAAGAAACACATTGGTACTTTCCCATGATGAGTGAGTGCTTCAGGATCTCTTGAACTTACATGTGCAGCAGAGTACTGCAATGGAAGCATGCTGGGCTCATAACCGAGAGGTAGGCAGATTGAAACTATCCTCTGCTATATGCATTTTTTTTTTGTTAATTAAAGTAATCCAAAACTGGGATTGATATTTTGTCTCTTTTATTTTTACTTAAAGTACAATAACTTTTACCATTTTAATTTGTTTTAATAGTATATTGACAGTATTGTTTTCTTTCAAAAATCCACTTCATTTTCTTTACCCTATTATTAAAATGGTAATTGACAAAAACAAACTACATTGTCACCAGAAGAGCAATACAAAATGTACAAGTGATATATTAAAATCATCTTTCCAGCTTGAATTTCAATGTTGCATTGGGTCAACAATTTTGTGAGAAACATCTTCACCCTTAAATAAAGATTTTCTTAATTCCTTACCTGTGTGCTAATTAGATATCACCTTGTTTTCACATTAAACAGACTTCCACATGAGAAAGCAGCAAGGATGCAGTGGCGTTAATGTTTCCTGGTGTCAACTTGTATTATTTCAGTAGACATTGAAATGAGGATGCATCTTGCTGCCTTTCCAATGAAGCAAGTTTAATTTAGTAATAGGTGAAAAACCATCCTTACAAAGGTGTTAATCAGAGACTTGGCTTTGTGGACACTTTTCAGAGAACAAATTTGTTAGCATAAAAATAAAGCCAGAAAATGAAGAGCTGTTTAATCACTCGATTGGATTTTTCTGCCAGCATATTTTTTTTCTCTGCAACCCACTGCTAAATTGTGCTTCCTAGCTGTTTTTTATAAAATCACTGAATCAAATCTAACTCTGATTACATCAGAGAAGGCCAGGTACCCTACACCATAAGAGGAGGTTTGAAATTTTGACTTGTCTACTTAAATATCACCAAAATTTGATCACAAGGTTAATTACATCCCTGGGTGAGATTGAACCACCAACCTTTTGGTTAATAGCCAAACACACTAACCGATTGCGCCACAGAGACACTTTGCAAAAGTCCATACTGACAAAGGCTAATAAGCATTCATCTAAAACGTTTCCTAGAAAAACTTTAAAAAGTCAATAATCTGGAGAGTTTTTGTAAGATGTTTCTTCCATCAACCAACGAAGAAACACATTGGTACTTTCCCATGATGAGTGAGTGCTTCAGGATCTCTTGCACTTACATGTGCAGCAGAATACTGCAATGGAAGCATGCTGGGCCCATAACCCAGAGGTAGGCAGATTGAAACTATCCTCTGCTATATGCATTTTTTTTGTTAATTAAAGTAATCCAAAACTGGGATTGATATTTTGGCTCTTTTATTTTTACTTAAAGTACAATAACTTTTACCATTTTAATTTGTTTTAATAGTATATTGACAGTATTGTTTTCTTTCAAAAATCCACTTCATTTTCTTTACCCTATTATTAAAATGGTAATTGACAAAAACAAACTACATTGTCACCAGAAGAGCAATACAAAATGTACAAGTGATATATTAAAATCATCTTTCCAGCTTGAATTTCAATGATGCATTGGGTCAACAATTTTGTGAGAAACATCTTCACCCTTAAATAAAGATTTTCTTAATTCCTTACCTGTGTGCTAATTAGATATCACCTTGTTTTCACATTAAACAGACTTCCACATGAGAAAGCAGCAAGGATGCAGTGGCGTTAATGTTTCCTGGTGTCAACCTGTATTATTTCAGTAGACATTGAAATGAGGATACATCTTGCTGCCTTTCCAATGAAGCAAGTTTAATTTAGTAATAGGTGAAAAACCATCCCTACAAAGGTGTTAATCAGAGACTTGGCTTTGTGGACACTTTTCAGAGAACAAATTTGTTAGCATAAAAATAAAGCCAGAAAATGAAGAGCTGTTTAATCACGCAATTTGATTTTTTTGCCAGCATATTTCTTTTTCTCTGCAACCCACTGCTAAATTGTGCTTCCTAGATGTTTTTATAAAATCACTGAATCAAATCTAACTCTGATTACATCAGAGAAGGCCAGGTACCCTACACCATAACAGGGGGTATGAAATTTGACTTGTCTACTTAAAGATCACCAAAATCTGATAACAAGGTCAATTACGTCCCTGGGTGGGATTGAACCACCAACCTTTTGGTTAATAGCCGTACACACTAACTGATTGCGCCACAGAGACACTTTGCAAAAGTACATACTGACAAATGCTAATAAGCATTCATCTAAAACGTTTCCTAGAAAAACTTAAAAAAGTCAATAATCTGGAGAGTTCTTGTAAGATGTTTCTTCTATCAACCAACGAAGAAGCACATTGGTACTTTCCCATGATGAGTGAGTGCTTCAGGATCTCTTGCACTTACATGTGCAGCAGAGTACAGCAATGGAAGCATGCTGGGCCCATAACCCAGAGGTAGGCAGGTTGAAACTATCCTCTGCTATATGCATTTTTTTGTTTGTTAATTAAAGTAATCCAAAACTGGGATTGATATTTTGGCTCTTTTATTTTTACTTAAAGTACAATAACTTTTACCATTTTAATTTGTTTTAATAGTATATTGACAGTATTGTTTTCTTTCAAAAATCCACTTCATTTTCTTTACCCTATTATTAAAATGGTAATTGACAAAAACAAACTACATTGTCACCAGAAGAGCAATACAAAATGTACAAGTGATATATTAAAATCATATTTCCAGCTTGAATTTCAATGATGCATTGGGGCAACGATTTTGTGAGAAACATCTTCACCCTTAAATAAAGATTTTCTTAATTCCTTACCTGTGTGCTAATTAGATATCACCTTGTTTTCATATAAAACAGACTTCCACATGAGAAAGCAGCAAGGATGCAGTGGCGTTAATGTTTCCTGGTGTCAACTTGTATTATTTTAGTAGACATTGAAATGAGGATGCATCTTGCTGCCTTTCCAATGAAGCAAGTTTAATTTAGTAATAGGTGAAAAACCATCCTTACAAAGGTGTTAATCAGAGACTTGGCTTTGTGGACACTTTTCAGAGAACAAATTTGTTAGCATAAAAATAAAGCCAGAAAATGAAGAGCTGTTTAATCACTCAATTGGATTTTTCTGCCAGCATATTTTTTTTCTCTGCAACCCACTGCTAAATTGTGCTTCCTAGCTGTTTTTATAAAATCACTGAATCAAATCTAACTCTGATTACATCAGAGAAGGCCAGGTACCCTACACCATAACAGGGTGTTTGAAATTTTGACTTGTCTACTTAAAGATCACCAAAATCTGATAACAAGGTCAATTAGGTCCCTGGATGGGATTGAACCACCAGCCTTATGGTTAATAGCCGTACATACTAACTGATTGCGCCACAGAGACACTTTGCAAAAGTCCATACTGACAAAGGCTAATAAGCATTCATCTAAAACGTTTCCTAGAAAAACTTTAAAAAGTCAATAATCTGGAGAGTTTTTGTAAGATGTTTCTTCCATCAACCAACGAAGAAACACATTGGTACTTTCCCATGATGAGTGAGTGCTTCAGGATCTCTTGCACTTACATGTGCAGCAGAGTACTGCAATGGAAGCATGCTGGGCCCATAACCCAGAGGTAGGCAGATTGAAACTATCCTCTGCTATATGCATTTTTTTTGTTAATTAAAGTAATCCAAAACTGGGATTGATATTTTGTCTCTTTTATTTTTACTTAAAGTACAATAACTTTTACCATTTTAATTTGTTTTAATAGTATATTGACAGTATTGTTTTCTTTCAAAAATCCAATTCATTTTCTTTACCCTATTATTAAAATGGTAATTGACAAAAACAAACTACATTGTCACCAGAAGAGCAATACAAAATGTACAAGTGATATATTAAAATCATATTTCCAGCTTGAATTTCAATGATGCATTGGGGCAACGATTTTGTGAGAAACATCTTCACCCTTAAATAAAGATTTTCTTAATTCCTTACCTGTGTGCTAATTAGATATCACCTTGTTTTCATATTAAACAGACTTCCACATGAGAAAGCAGCAAGGATGCAGTGGCGTTAATGTTTCCTGGTGTCAACTTGTATTATTTCAGTAGACATTGAAATGAGGATGCATCTTGCTGCCTTTCCAATGAAGCAAGTTTAATTTAGTAATAGGTGAAAAACCATCCTTACAAAGGTGTTAATCAGAGACTTGGCTTTGTGGACACTTTTCAGAGAACAAATTTGTTAGCATAAAAATAAAGCCAGAAAATGAAGAGCTGTTTAATCACTCAATTGGATTTTTCTGCCAGCATATTTTTTTTCTCTGCAACCCACTGCTAAATTGTGCTTCCTAGCTGTTTTTATAAAATCACTGAATCAAATCTAACTCTGATTACATCAGAGAAGGCCAGGTACCCTACACCATAACAGGGGGTTTGAAATTTTGACTTGTCTACTTAAAGATCACCAAAATCTGATAACAAGGTCAATTAGGTCCCTGGGTGGGATTGAACCACCAACCTTATGGTTAATAGCCGTACATACTAACTGATTGCGCCACAGAAACACTTTGCAAAAGTCCATACTGACAAAGGCTAATAAGCATTCATCTAAAACGTTTCCTAGAAAAACTTTAAAAAGTCAATAATCTGGAGAGTTTTTGTAAGATGTTTCTTCCATCAACCAACGAAGAAACACATTGGTACTTTCCCATGATGAGTGAGTGCTTCAGGATCTCTTGCACTTACATGTGCAGCAGAGTACTGTAATGGAAGCATGCTGGGCCCATAACCCAGAGGTAGGCAGATTGAAACTATCCTCTGCTATATGCATTTTTTTGTTTGTTAATTAAAGTAATCCAAAACTGGGATTGATATTTTGGCTCTTTTATTTTTACTTAAAGTACAATAACTTTTACCATTTTAATTTGTTTTAATAGTATATTGACAGTATTGTTTTCTTTCAAAAATCCACTTAATTTTCTTTACCCTATTATTAAAATGGTAATTGACAATAACAAACTACATTGTCACCAGAAGAGCAATACAAAATGTACAAGTGATATATTAAAATCATCTTTCCAGCTTGAATTTCAATGATGCATTGGGGCAACGATTTTGTGAGAAACATCTTCACCCTTAAATAAAGATTTTCTTAATTCCTTACCTGTGTGCTAATTAGATATCACCTTGTTTTCACATTAAACAGACTTCCACATGAGAAAGCAGCAAGGATGCAGTGGCGTTAATGTTTCCTGGTGTCAACCTGTATTATTTCAGTAGACATTGAAATGAGGATGCATCTTGCTGCCTTTCCAATGAAGCAAGTTTAATTTAGTAATAGGTGAAAAACCATCCTTACAAAGGTGTTAATCAGAGACTTGGCTTTGTGGACACTTTTCAGAGAACAAATTTGTTAGCATAAAAATAAAGCCAGAAAATAAAGAGCTGTTTAATCACTCAATTGGATTTTTCTGCCAGCATATTTTTTTTCTCTGCAACCCACTGCTAAATTGTGCTTCCTAGCTGTTTTTTATAAAATCACTGAATCAAATCTAACTCTGATTACATCAGAGAAGGCCATGTACCCTACACCATAAGAGGAGGTTTGAAATTTTGACTTGTCTACTTAAAGATCACCAAAATCTGATCACAAGGTTAATTACGTCCCTGGGTGGGATTGAACCACCAACCTTTTGGTTAATAGCCAAACACACTAACCGATCGCGCCACAGAGACACTTTGCAAAAGTCCATACTGACAAAGGCTAATAAGCATTCATCTAAAACGTTTCCTAGAAAAACTTTAAAAAGTCAATAATCTGGAGAGTTTTTGTAAGATGTTTCTTCCATCAACCAACGAAGAAACACTTTGGTACTTTCCCATGATGAGTGAGTGCTTCATGATCTCTTGCACTTACATGTGCAGGAGAGTACTGCAATGGAAGCATGCTGGGCTCATAACCCAGAGGTAGGCAGATTGAAACTATCCTCTGCTATATGCATTTTTTTTTGTTAATTAAAGTAATCCAAAACTGGGATTGATATTTTGTCTCTTTTATTTTTACTTAAAGTACAATAACTTTTACCATTTTAATTTGTGTTAATAGTATATTGACAGTATTGTTTTCTTTCAAAAATCCACTTCATTTTCTTTACCCTATTATTAAAATGGTAATTGACAAAAACAAACTACATTGTCACCAGAAGAGCAATACAAAATGTACAAGTGATATATTAAAATCATCTTTCCAGCTTGAATTTCAATGATGCATTGGGTCAACAATTTTGTGAGAAACATCTTCACCCTTAAATAAAGATTTTCTTAATATCTTACCTGTGTGCTAATTAGATATCACCTTGTTTTCACATTAAACAGACTTCCACATGAGAAAGCAGCAAGGATGCAGTGGCGTTAATGTTTCCTGGTGTCAACCTGTATTATTTCAGTAGACATTGAAATGAGGATACATCTTGCTGCCTTTCCAATGAAGCAAGTTTAATTTAGTAATAGGTGAAAAACCATCCCTACAAAGGTGTTAATCAGAGACTTGGCTTTGTGGACACTTTTCAGAGAACAAATTTGTTAGCATAAAAATAAAGCCAGAAAATGAAGAGCTGTTTAATCACGCAATTTGATTTTTTTGCCAGCATATTTCTTTTTCTCTGCAACCCACTGCTAAATTGTGCTTCCTAGATGTTTTTATAAAATCACTGAATCAAATCTAACTCTGATTACATCAGAGAAGGCCAGGTACCCTGCACCATAACAGGGGGTATGAAATTTAACTTGTCTACTTAAAGATCACCAAAATCTGATAACAAGGTCAATTACGTCCCTGGGTGGGATTGAACCACCAACCTTTTGGTTAATAGCCGTACACACTAACTGATTGCGCCACAGAGACACTTTGCAAAAGCACATACTGACAAATGCTAATAAGCATTCATCTAAAACGTTTCCTAGAAAAACTTAAAAAAATCAATAATCTGGAGAGTTTTTGTAAGATGTTTCTTCTATCAACCAACGAAGAAACACATTGGTACTTTCCCATGATGAGTGAGTGCTTCAGGATCTCTTGCACTTACATGTGCAGCAGAGTACAGCAATGGAAGCATGCTGGGCCCATAACCCAGAGGTAGGCAGATTGAAACTATCCTCTGCTATATGCATTTTTTTGTTTGTTAATTAAAGTAATCCAAAACTGGGATTGATATTTTGGCTCTTTTATTTTTACTTAAAGTACAATAACTTTTACCATTTTAATTTGTTTTAATAGTATATTGACAGTATTGTTTTCTTTCAAAAATCCACTTAATTTTCTTTACCCTATTATTAAAATGGTAATTGACAAAAACAAACTACATTGTCACCAGAAGAGCAATACAAAATGTACAAGTGATATATTAAAATCATCTTTCCAGCTTGAATTTCAATGATGCATTGGGGCAACGATTTTGTGAGAAACATCTTCACCCTTAAATAAAGATTTTCTTAATTCCTTACCTGTGTGCTAATTAGATATCACCTTGTTTTCACATTTAACAGACTTCCACATGAGAAAGCAGCAAGGATGCAGTGGCGTTAATGTTTCCTGGTGTCAACCTGTATTATTTCAGTAGACATTGAAATGAGGATGCATCTTGCTGCCTTTCCAATGAAGCAAGTTTAATTTAGTAATAGGTGAAAAACCATCCTTACAAAGGTGTTAATCAGAGACTTGGCTTTGTGGACACTTTTCAGAGAACAAATTTGTTAGCATAAAAATAAAGCCAGAAAATAAAGAGCTGTTTAATCACTCAATTGGATTTTTCTGCCAGCATATTTTTTTTCTCTGCAACCCACTGCTAAATTGTGCTTCCTAGCTGTTTTTATAAAATCACTGAATCAAATCTAACTCTGATTACATCAGAGAAGGCCAGGTACCCTACACCATAAGAGGAGGTTTGAAATTTTGACTTGTCTACTTAAATATCACCAAAATCTGATCACAAGGTTAATTACGTCCCTGGGTGGGATTGAACCACCAACCTTTTGGTTAATAGCCAAACACACTAACCGATTGCGCCACAGAGACACTTTGCAAAAGTCCATACTGACAAAGGCTAATAAGCATTCATCTAAAACGTTTCCTAGAAAAACTTTAAAAAGTCAATAATCTGGAGAGTTTTTGTAAGATGTTTCTTCCATCAACCAACGAAGAAACACATTGGTACTTTCCCATGATGAGTGAGTGCTTCAGGATCTCTTGAACTTACATGTGCAGCAGAGTACTGCAATGGAAGCATGCTGGGCTCATAACCGAGAGGTAGGCAGATTGAAACTATCCTCTGCTATATGCATTTTTTTTTTTGTTAATTAAAGTAATCCAAAACTGGGATTGATATTTTGTCTCTTTTATTTTTACTTAAAGTACAATAACTTTTACCATTTTAATTTGTTTTAATAGTATATTGACAGTATTGTTTTCTTTCAAAAATCCACTTCATTTTCTTTACCCTATTATTAAAATGGTAATTGACCAAAACAAACTACATTGTCACCAGAAGAGCAATACAAAATGTACAAGTGATATATTAAAATCATCTTTCCAGCTTGAATTTCAATGTTGCATTGGGTCAACAATTTTGTGAGAAACATCTTCACCCTTAAATAAAGATTTTCTTAATTCCTTACCTGTGTGCTAATTAGATATCACCTTGTTTTCACATTAAACAGACTTCCACATGAGAAAGCAGCAAGGATGCAGTGGCGTTAATGTTTCCTGGTGTCAACTTGTATTATTTCAGTAGACATTGAAATGAGGATGCATCTTGCTGCCTTTCCAATGAAGCAAGTTTAATTTAGTAATAGGTGAAAAACCATCCTTACAAAGGTGTTAATCAGAGACTTGGCTTTGTGGACACTTTTCAGAGAACAAATTTGTTAGCATAAAAATAAAGCCAGAAAATGAAGAGCTGTTTAATCACTCGATTGGATTTTTCTGCCAGCATATTTTTTTTCTCTGCAACCCACTGCTAAATTGTGCTTCCTAGCTGTTTTTTATAAAATCACTGAATCAAATCTAACTCTGATTACATCAGAGAAGGCCAGGTACCCTACACCATAAGAGAAGGTTTGAAATTTTGACTTGTCTACTTAAATATCACCAAAATCTGATCACAAGGTTAATTACGTCCCTTGGTGGGATTTGAACCACCAACCTTTTGGTTAATAGCCAAACACACTAACCGATTGCGCCACAGAGACACTTTGCAAAAGTCCATACTGACAAAGGCTAATAAGCATTCATCTAAAACGTTTCCTAGAAAAACTTTAAAAAGTCAATAATCTGGAGAGTTTTTGTAAGATGTTTCTTCCATCAACCAACGAAGAAACACATTGGTACTTTCCCATGATGAGTGAGTGCTTCAGGATCTCTTGCACTTACATGTGCAGCAGAATACTGCAATGGAAGCATGCTGGGCCCATAACCCAGAGGTAGGCAGATTGAAACTATCCTCTGCTATATGCATTTTTTTTGTTAATTAAAGTAATCCAAAACTGGGATTGATATTTTGTCTCTTTTATTTTTACTTAAAGTACAATAACTTTTACCATTTTAATTTGTTTTAATAGTATATTGACAGTATTGTTTTCTTTCAAAAATCCACTTCATTTTCTTTACCCTATTATTAAAATGGTAATTGACAAAAACAAACTACATTGTCACCAGAAGAGCAATACAAAATGTACAAGTGATATATTAAAATCATCTTTCCAGCTTGAATTTCAATGTTGCATTGGGTCAACAATTTTGTGAGAAACATCTTCACCCTTAAATAAAGATTTTCTTAATTCCTTACCTGTGTGCTAATTAGATATCACCTTGTTTTCACATTAAACAGACTTCCACATGAGAAAGCAGCAAGGATGCAGTGGCGTTAATGTTTCCTGGTGTCAACTTGTATTATTTCAGTACACATTGAAATGAGGATGCATCTTGCTGCCTTTCCAATGAAGCAAGTTTAATTTAGTAATAGGTGAAAAACCATCCTTACAAAGGTGTTAATCAGAGACTTGGCTTTGTGGACACTTTTCAGAGAACAAATTTGTTAGCATAAAAATAAAGCCAGAAAATGAAGAGCTGTTTAATCACTCAATTGGATTTTTTTGCCAGCATATTTCTTTTTCTCTGCAACCCACTGCTAAATTGTGCTTCCTAGCTGTTTTTTATAAAATCACTGAATCAAATCTAACTCTGATTACATCAAAGAAGGCCATGTACCCTACACCATAAGAGGAGGTTTGAAATTTTGACTTGTCTACTTAAATATCACCAAAATCTGATCACAAGGTTAATTACGTCCCTGGGTGGGATTGAACCACCAACCTTTTGGTTAATAGCCAAACACACTAACCGATTGCGCCACAGAGACACTTTGCAAAAGTCCATACTGACAAAGGCTAATAAGCATTCATCTAAAACGTTTCCTAGAAAAACTTTAAAAAGTCAATAATCTGGAGAGTTTTTGTAAGATGTTTCTTCCATCAACCAACGAAGAAACACATTGGTACTTTCCCATGATGAGTGAGTGCTTCAGGATCTCTTGCACTTACATGTGCAGCAGAGTACTGCAATGGAAGCATGCTGGGCCCATAACCCAGAGGTAGGCAGATTGAAACTATCCTCTGCTATATGCATTTTTTTTGTTAATTAAAGTAATCCAAAACTGGGATTGATATTTTGTCTCTTTTATTTTTACTTAAAGTACAATAACTTTTACCATTTTAATTTGTTTTAATAGTATATTGACAGTATTGTTTTCTTTCAAAAATCCACTTCATTTTCTTTACCCTATTATTAAAATGGTAATTGACAAAAACAAACTACATTGTCACCAGAAGAGCAATACAAAATGTACAAGTGATATATTAAAATCATCTTTCCAGCTTGAATTTCAATGATGCATTGGGGCAACGATTTTGTGAGAAACATCTTCACCCTTAAATAAAGATTTTCTTAATTCCTTACCTGTGTGCTAATTAGATATCACCTTGTTTTCACATTAAACAGACTTCCACATGAGAAAGCAGCAAGGATGCAGTGGCGTTAATGTTTCCTGGTGTCAACCTGTATTATTTCAGTAGACATTGAAATGAGGATGCATCTTGCTGCCTTTCCAATGAAGCAAGTTTAATTTAGTAATAGGTGAAAAACCATCCTTACAAAGGTGTTAATCAGAGACTTGGCTTTGTGGACACTTTTCAGAGAACAAATTTGTTAGCATAAAAATAAAGCCAGAAAATAAAGAGCTGTTTAATCACTCAATTGGATTTTTCTGCCAGCATATTTTTTTTCTCTGCAACCCACTGCTAAATTGTGCTTCCTAGCTGTTTTTATAAAATCACTGAATCAAATCTAACTCTGATTACATCAGAGAAGGCCAGGTACCCTACACCATAACAGGGGGTTTGAAATTTTGACTTGTCTACTTAAAGATCACCAAAATCTGATAACAAGGTCAATTAGGTCCCTGGGTGGGATTGAACCACCAACCTTTTGGTTAATAACTGTACACACTAACTGATTGCGCCACAGAGACACTTTGCAAAAAGTCCATACTGACAAAGGCTAATAAGCATTCATCTAAAACGTTTCCTAGAAAAACTTTAAAAAGTCAATAATCTGGAGAGTTTTTGTAAGATGTTTCTTCCATCAACCAACGAAGAAACACATTGGTACTTTCCCATGATGAGTGAGTGCTTCAGGATCTCTTGAACTTACATGTGCAGCAGAGTACTGCAATGGAAGCATGCTGGGCCCATAACCGAGAGGTAGGCAGATTGAAACTATCCTCTGCTATATGCATTTTTTTTTTTGTTAATTAAAGTAATCCAAAACTGGGATTGATATTTTGTCTCTTTTATTTTTACTTAAAGTACAATAACTTTTACCATTTTAATTTGTTTTAATAGTATATTGACAGTATTGTTTTCTTTCAAAAATCCACTTAATTTTCTTTACCCTATTATTAAAATGGTAATTGACAAAAACAAACTACATTGTCACCAGAAGAGCAATACAAAATGTACAAGTGATATATTAAAATCATCTTTCCAGCTTGAATTTCAATGTTGCATTGGGTCAACAATTTTGTGAGAAACATCTTCACCCTTAAATAAAGATTTTCTTAATTCCTTACCTGTGTGCTAATTAGATATCACCTTGTTTTCACATTAAACAGACTTCCACATGAGAAAGCAGCAAGGATGCAGTGGCGTTAATGTTTCCTGGTGTCAACTTGTATTATTTCAGTAGACATTGAAATGAGGATGCATCTTGCTGCCTTTCCAATGAAGCAAGTTTAATTTAGTAATAGGTGATAAACCATCCTTACAAAGGTGTTAATCAGAGACTTGGCTTTGTGGACACTTTTCAGAGAACAAATTTGTTAGCATAAAAATAAAGCCAGAAAATGAAGAGCTGTTTAATCACTCGATTGGATTTTTCTGCCAGCATATTTTTTTTCTCTGCAACCCACTGCTAAATTGTGCTTCCTAGCTGTTTTTTATAAAATCACTGAATCAAATCTAACTCTGATTACATCAGAGAAGGCCATGTACCCTACACCATAAGAGGAGGTTTGAAATTTTGACTTGTCTACTTAAATATCACCAAAATCTGATCACAAGGTTAATTACGTCCCTGGGTGGGATTGAACCACCAACCTTTTGGTTAATAGCCAAACACACTAACCGATTGCGCCACAGAGACACTTTGCAAAAGTCCATACTGACAAAGGCTAATAAGCATTCATCTAAAACGTTTCCTAGAAAAACTTTAAAAAGTCAATAATCTGGAGAGTTTTTGTAAGATGTTTCTTCCATCAACCAACGAAGAAACACATTGGTACTTTCCCATGATGAGTGAGTGCTTCATGATCTCTTGCACTTACATGTGCAGGAGAGTACTGCAATGGAAGCATGCTGGGCTCATAACCCAGAGGTAGGCAGATTGAAACTATCCTCTGCTATATGCATTTTTTTTGTTAATTAAAGTAATCCAAAACTGGGATTGATATTTTGTCTCTTTTATTTTTACTTAAAGTACAATAACTTTTACCATTTTAATTTGTGTTAATAGTATATTGACAGTATTGTTTTCTTTCAAAAATCCACTTCATTTTCTTTACCCTATTATTAAAATGGTAATTGACAAAAACAAACTACATTGTCACCAGAAGAGCAATACAAAATGTACAAGTGATATATTAAAATCATCTTTCCAGCTTGAATTTCAATGATGCATTGGGTCAACAATTTTGTGAGAAACATCTTCACCCTTAAATAAAGATTTTCTTAATATCTTACCTGTGTGCTAATTAGATATCACCTTGTTTTCACATTAAACAGACTTCCACATGAGAAAGCAGCAAGGATGCAGTGGCGTTAATGTTTCCTGGTGTCAACCTGTATTATTTCAGTAGACATTGAAATGAGGATACATCTTGCTGCCTTTCCAATGAAGCAAGTTTAATTTAGTAATAGGTGAAAAACCATCCCTACAAATGTGTTAATCAGAGACTTGGCTTTGTGGACACTTTTCAGAGAACAAATTTGTTAGCATAAAAATAAAGCCAGAAAATGAAGAGCTGTTTAATCACGCAATTTGATTTTTTTGCCAGCATATTTCTTTTTCTCTGCAACCCACTGCTAAATTGTGCTTCCTAGATGTTTTTATAAAATCACTGAATCAAATCTAACTCTGATTACATCAGAGAAGGCCAGGTACCCTGCACCATAACAGGGGGTATGAAATTTGACTTGTCTACTTAAAGATCACCAAAATCTGATCACAAGGTCAATTACGTCCCTGGGTGGGATTGAACCACCAACCTTTTGGTTAATAGCCGTACATACTAACTGATTGCGCCACAGAGACACTTTGCAAAAGTCCATACTGACAAAGGCTAATAAGCATTCATCTAAAACGTTTCCTAGAAAAACTTTAAAAAGTCAATAATCTGGAGAGTTTTTGTAAGATGTTTCTTCCATCAACCAACGAAGAAACACATTGGTACTTTCCCATGATGAGTGAGTGCTTCAGGATCTCTTGAACTTACATGTGCAGCAGAGTACTGCAATGGAAGCATGCTGGGCTCATAACCGAGAGGTAGGCAGATTGAAACTATCCTCTGCTATATGCATTTTTTTTTTTTTGTTAATTAAAGTAATCCAAAACTGGGATTGATATTTTGTCTCTTTTATTTTTACTTAAAGTACAATAACTTTTACCATTTTAATTTGTTTTAATAGTATATTGACAGTATTGTTTTCTTTCAAAAATCCACTTCATTTTCTTTACCCTATTATTAAAATGGTAATTGACAAAAACAAACTACATTGTCACCAGAAGAGCAATACAAAATGTACAAGTGATATATTAAAATCATCTTTCCAGCTTGAATTTCAATGTTGCATTGGGTCAACAATTTTGTGAGAAACATCTTCACCCTTAAATAAAGATTTTCTTAATTCCTTACCTGTGTGCTAATTAGATATCACCTTGTTTTCACATTAAACAGACTTCCACATGAGAAAGCAGCAAGGATGCAGTGGCGTTAATGTTTCCTGGTGTCAACTTGTATTATTTCAGTAGACATTGAAATGAGGATGCATCTTGCTGCCTTTCCAATGAAGCAAGTTTAATTTAGTAATAGGTGAAAAACCATCCTTACAAAGGTGTTAATCAGAGACTTGGCTTTGTGGACACTTTTCAGAGAACAAATTTGTTAGCATAAAAATAAAGCCAGAAAATGAAGAGCTGTTTAATCACTCGATTGGATTTTTCTGCCAGCATATTTTTTTTCTCTGCAACCCACTGCTAAATTGTGCTTCCTAGCTGTTTTTTATAAAATCACTGAATCAAATCTAACTCTGATTACATCAGAGAAGGCCAGGTACCCTACACCATAAGAGGAGGTTTGAAATTTTGACTTGTCTACTTAAATATCACCAAAATCTGATCACAAGGTTAATTACGTCCCTTGGTGGGATTGAACCACCAACCTTTTGGTTAATAGCCAAACACACTAACCGATTGCGCCACAGAGACACTTTGCAAAAGTCCATACTGACAAAGGCTAATAAGCATTCATCTAAAACGTTTCCTAGAAAAACTTTAAAAAGTCAATAATCTGGAGAGTTTTTGTAAGATGTTTCTTCCATCAACCAACGAAGAAACACATTGGTACTTTCCCATGATGAGTGAGTGCTTCAGGATCTCTTGCACTTACATGTGCAGCAGAATACTGCAATGGAAGCATGCTGGGCCCATAACCCAGAGGTAGGCAGATTGAAACTATCCTCTGCTATATGCATTTTTTTTGTTAATTAAAGTAATCCAAAACTGGGATTGATATTTTGTCTCTTTTATTTTTACTTAAAGTACAATAACTTTTACCATTTTAATTTGTTTTAATAGTATATTGACAGTATTGTTTTCTTTCAAAAATCCACTTCATTTTCTTTACCCTATTATTAAAATGGTAATTGACAAAAACAAACTACATTGTCACCAGAAGAGCAATACAAAATGTACAAGTGATATATTAAAATCATCTTTCCAGCTTGAATTTCAATGTTGCATTGGGTCAACAATTTTGTGAGAAACATCTTCACCCTTAAATAAAGATTTTCTTAATTCCTTACCTGTGTGCTAATTAGATATCACCTTGTTTTCACATTAAACAGACTTCCACATGAGAAAGCAGCAAGGATGCAGTGGCGTTAATGTTTCCTGGTGTCAACTTGTATTATTTCAGTACACATTGAAATGAGGATGCATCTTGCTGCCTTTCCAATGAAGCAAGTTTAATTTAGTAATAGGTGAAAAACCATCCTTACAAAGGTGTTAATCAGAGACTTGGCTTTGTGGACACTTTTCAGAGAACAAATTTGTTAGCATAAAAATAAAGCCAGAAAATGAAGAGCTGTTTAATCACTCAATTGGATTTTTTTGCCAGCATATTTCTTTTTCTCTGCAACCCACTGCTAAATTGTGCTTCCTAGCTGTTTTTTATAAAATCACTGAATCAAATCTAACTCTGATTACATCAAAGAAGGCCATGTACCCTACACCATAAGAGGAGGTTTGAAATTTTGACTTGTCTACTTAAATATCACCAAAATCTGATCACAAGGTTAATTACGTCCCTGGGTGGGATTGAACCACCAACCTTTTGGTTAATAGCCAAACACACTAACCGATTGCGCCACAGAGACACTTTGCAAAAGTCCATACTGACAAAGGCTAATAAGCATTCATCTAAAACGTTTCCTAGAAAAACTTTAAAAAGTCAATAATCTGGAGAGTTTTTGTAAAATGTTTCTTCCATCAACCAACGAAGAAACACATTGGTACTTTCCCATGATGAGTGAGTGCTTCAGGATCTCTTGCACTTACATGTGCAGCAGAGTACTGCAATGGAAGCATGCTGGGCCCATAACCCAGAGGTAGGCAGATTGAAACTATCCTCTGCTATATGCATTTTTTTTGTTAATTAAAGTAATCCAAAACTGGGATTGATATTTTGTCTCTTTTATTTTTACTTAAAGTACAATAACTTTTACCATTTTAATTTGTTTTAATAGTATATTGACAGTATTGTTTTCTTTCAAAAATCCACTTCATTTTCTTTACCCTATTATTAAAATGGTAATTGACAAAAACAAACTACATTGTCACCAGAAGAGCAATACAAAATGTACAAGTGATATATTAAAATCATCTTTCCAGCTTGAATTTCAATGATGCATTGGGTCAACAATTTTGTGAGAAACATCTTCACCCTTAAATAAAGATTTTCTTAATTCCTTACCTGTGTGCTAATTAGATATCACCTTGTTTTCACATTAAACAGACTTCCACATGAGAAAGCAGCAAGGATGCAGTGGCGTTAATGTTTCCTGGTGTCAACCTGTATTATTTCAGTAGACATTGAAATGAGGATACATCTTGCTGCCTTTCCAATGAAGCAAGTTTAATTTAGTAATAGGTGAAAAACCATCCCTACAAAGGTGTTAATCAGAGACTTGGCTTTGTGGACACTTTTCAGAGAACAAATTTGTTAGCATAAAAATAAAGCCAGAAAATGAAGAGCTGTTTAATCACGCAATTTGATTTTTTTGCCAGCATATTTCTTTTTCTCTGCAACCCAATGCTAAATTGTGCTTCCTAGATGTTTTTATAAAATCACTGAATCAAATCTAACTCTGATTACATCAGAGAAGGCCAGGTACCCTACACCATAACAGGGGGTATGAAATTTGACTTGTCTACTTAAAGATCACCAAAATCTGATAACAAGGTCAGTTAGGTCCCTGGGTGGGATTGAACCACCAACCTTTTGGTTAATAGCCGTACATACTAACTGATTGCACCACAGAGACACTTTGCAAAAGTCCATACTGACAAAGGCTAATAAGCATTCATCTAAAACGTTTCCTAGAAAAACTTTAAAAAGTCAATAATCTGGAGAGTTTTTGTAAGATGTTTCTTCCATCAACCAACGAAGAAACACATTGGTACTTTCCCATGATGAGTGAGTGCTTCAGGATCTCTTGAACTTACATGTGCAGCAGAGTACTGCAATGGAAGCATGCTGGGCTCATAACCGAGAGGTAGGCAGATTGAAACTATCCTCTGCTATATGCATTTGTTTTTTGTTAATTAAAGTAATCCAAAACTGGGATTGATATTTTGTCTCTTTTATTTTTACTTAAAGTACAATAACTTTTACCATTTTAATTTGTTTTAATAGTATATTGACAGTATTGTTTTCTTTCAAAAATCCACTTCATTTTCTTTACCCTATTATTAAAATGGTAATTGACAAAAACAAACTACATTGTCACCAGAAGAGCAATACAAAATGTACAAGTGATATATTAAAATCATCTTTCCAGCTTGAATTTCAATGTTGCATTGGGTCAACAATTTTGTGAGAAACATCTTCACCCTTAAATAAAGATTTTCTTAATTCCTTACCTGTGTGCTAATTAGATATCACCTTGTTTTCACATTAAACAGACTTCCACATGACCACATGAGAAAGCAGCAAGGATGCAGTGGCGTTAATGTTTCCTGGTGTCAACTTGTATTATTTCAGTACACATTGAAATGAGGATGCATCTTGCTGCCTTTCCAATGAAGCAAGTTTAATTTAGTAATAGGTGAAAAACCATCCTTACAAAGGTGTTAATCAGAGACTTGGCTTTGTGGACACTTTTCAGAGAACAAATTTGTTAGCATAAAAATAAAGCCAGAAAATGAAGAGCTGTTTAATCACTCAATTGGATTTTTTTGCCAGCATATTTCTTTTTCTCTGCAACCCACTGCTAAATTGTGCTTCCTAGCTGTTTTTTATAAAATCACTGAATCAAATCTAACTCTGATTACATCAAAGAAGGCCATGTACCCTACACCATAAAAGGGGGTATGAAATTTGACTTGTCTACTTAAAGATCACCAAAATCTGATAACAAGGTCAATTACGTCCCTGGGTGGGATTGAACCACCAACCTTTTGGTTAATAGCCGTACACACTAACTGATTGCGCCACAGAGACACTTTGCAAAAGTACATACTGACAAATGCTAATAAGCATTCATCTAAAACGTTTCCTAGAAAAACTTAAAAAAATCAATAATCTGGAGAGTTTTTGTAAGATGTTTCTTCTATCAACCAACGAAGAAACACATTGGTACTTTCCCATGATGAGTGAGTGCTTCAGGATCTCTTGCACTTACATGTGCAGCAGAGTACAGCAATGGAAGCATGCTGGGCCCATAACCCAGAGGTAGGCAGATTGAAACTATCCTCTGCTATATGCATTTTTTTGTTTGTTAATTAAAGTAATCCAAAACTGGGATTGATATTTTGGCTCTTTTATTTTTACTTAAAGTACAATAACTTTTACCATTTTAATTTGTTTTAATAGTATATTGACAGTATTGTTTTCTTTCAAAAATCCACTTAATTTTCTTTACCCTATTATTAAAATGGTAATTGACAAAAACAAACTACATTGTCACCAGAAGAGCAATACAAAATGTACAAGTGATATATTAAAATCATCTTTCCAGCTTGAATTTCAATGATGCATTGGGGCAACGATTTTGTGAGAAACATCTTCACCCTTAAATAAAGATTTTCTTAATTCCTTACCTGTGTGCTAATTAGATATCACCTTGTTTTCACATTAAACAGACTTCCACATGAGAAAGCAGCAAGGATGCAGTGGCGTTAATGTTTCCTGGTGTCAACCTGTATTATTTCAGTAGACATTGAAATGAGGATGCATCTTGCTGCCTTTCCAATGAAGCAAGTTTAATTTAGTAATAGGTGAAAAACCATCCTTACAAAGGTGTTAATCAGAGACTTGGCTTTGTGGACACTTTTCAGAGAACAAATTTGTTAGCATAAAAATAAAGCCAGAAAATAAAGAGCTGTTTAATCACTCTATTGGATTTTTCTGGCAGCATATTTTTTTTTCTGCTACCCACTGCTAAATTGTGCTTCCTAGCTGTTTTTATAAAATCACTGAATCAAATCTAACTCTGATTACATCAGAGAAGGCCAGGTACCCTACACCATAACAGGGGGTTTGAAATTTTGACTTGTCTACTTAAAGATCACCAAAATCTGATAACAAGGTCAATTAGGTCCCTCGGTGGGATTGAACCACCAACCTTTTGGTTAATAGCCGTACATACTAACTGATTGCGCCACAGAGACACTTTGCGAAAGTCCATACTGACAAAGGCTAATAAGCATTCATCTAAAACGTTTCCTAGAAAAACTTTAAAAAGTCAATAATCTGGAGAGTTTTTGTAAGATGTTTCTTCCATCAACCAACGAAGAAACACATTGGTACTTTCCCATGATGAGTGAGTGCTTCAGGATCTCTTGAACTTACATGTGCAGCAGAGTACTGCAATGGAAGCATGCTGGGCCCATAACCCAGAGGTAGGCAGATTGAAACTATCCTCTGCTATATGCATTTTTTTTTTTGTTAATTAAAGTAATCCAAAACTGGGATTGATATTTTGTCTCTTTTATTTTTACTTAAAGTACAATAACTTTTACCATTTTAATTTGTTTTAATAGTATATTGACAGTATTGTTTTCTTTCAAAAATCCACTTAATTTTCTTTACCCTATTATTAAAATGGTAATTGACAAAAACAAACTACATTGTCACCAGAAGAGCAATACAAAATGTACAAGTGATATATTAAAATCATCTTTCCAGCTTGAATTTCAATGATGCATTGGGGCAACGATTTTGTGAGAAACATCTTCACCCTTAAATAAAGATTTTCTTAATTCCTTACCTGTGTGCTAATTAGATATCACCTTGTTTTCACATTAAACAGACTTCCACATGAGAAAGCAGCAAGGATGCAGTGGCGTTAATGTTTCCTGGTGTCAACCTGTATTATTTCAGTAGACATTGAAATGAGGATGCATCTTGCTGCCTTTCCAATGAAGCAAGTTTAATTTAGTAATAGGTGAAAAACCATCCTTACAAAGGTGTTAATCAGAGACTTGGCTTTGTGGACACTTTTCAGAGAACAAATTTGTTAGCATAAAAATAAAGCCAGAAAATGAAGAGCTGTTTAATCACTCGATTGGATTTTTCTGCCAGCATATTTTTTTTCTCTGCAACCCACTGCTAAATTGTGCTTCCTAGCTGTTTTTTATAAAATCACTGAATCAAATCTAACTCTGATTACATCAGAGAAGGCCATGTACCCTACACCATAAGAGGAGGTTTGAAATTTTGACTTGTCTACTTAAATATCACCAAAATCTGATCACAAGGTTAATTACGTCCCTGGGTGGGATTGAACCACCAACCTTTTGGTTAATAGCCAAACACACTAACCGATTGCGCCACAGAGACACTTTGCAAAAGTCCATACTGACAAAGGCTAATAAGCATTCATCTAAAACGTTTCCTAGAAAAACTTTAAAAAGTCAATAATCTGGAGAGTTTTTGTAAGATGTTTCTTCCATCAACCAACGAAGAAACACATTGGTACTTTCCCATGATGAGTGAGTGCTTCAGGATCTCTTGCACTTACATGTGCAGCAGAGTACTGCAATGGAAGCATGCTGGGCCCATAACCCAGAGGTAGGCAGATTGAAACTATCCTCTGCTATATGCATTTTTTTTGTTAATTAAAGTAATCCAAAACTGGGATTGATATTTTGTCTCTTTTATTTTTACTTAAAGTACAATAACTTTTACCATTTTAATTTGTTTTAATAGTATATTGACAGTATTGTTTTCTTTCAAAAATCCACTTCATTTTCTTTACCCTATTATTAAAATGGTAATTGACAAAAACAAACTACATTGTCACCAGAAGAGCAATACAAAATGTACAAGTGATATATTAAAATCATCTTTCCAGCTTGAATTTCAATGATGCATTGGGTCAACAATTTTGTGAGAAACATCTTCACCCTTAAATAAAGATTTTCTTAATTCCTTACCTGTGTGCTAATTAGATATCACCTTGTTTTCACATTAAACAGACTTCCACATGAGAAAGCAGCAAGGATGCAGTGGCGTTAATGTTTCCTGGTGTCAACCTGTATTATTTCAGTAGACATTGAAATGAGGATACATCTTGCTGCCTTTCCAATGAAGCAAGTTTAATTTAGTAATAGGTGAAAAACCATCCCTACAAAGGTGTTAATCAGAGACTTGGCTTTGTGGACACTTTTCAGAGAACAAATTTGTTAGCATAAAAATAAAGCCAGAAAATGAAGAGCTGTTTAATCACGCAATTTGATTTTTTTGCCAGCATATTTCTTTTTCTCTGCAACCCAATGCTAAATTGTGCTTCCTAGATGTTTTTATAAAATCACTGAATCAAATCTAACTCTGATTACATCAGAGAAGGCCAGGTACCCTACACCATAACAGGGGGTATGAAATTTGACTTGTCTACTTAAAGATCACCAAAATCTGATAACAAGGTCAGTTAGGTCCCTGGGTGGGATTGAACCACCAACCTTTTGGTTAATAGCCGTACATACTAACTGATTGCACCACAGAGACACTTTGCAAAAGTCCATACTGACAAAGGCTAATAAGCATTCATCTAAAACGTTTCCTAGAAAAACTTTAAAAAGTCAATAATCTGGAGAGTTTTTGTAAGATGTTTCTTCCATCAACCAACGAAGAAACACATTGGTACTTTCCCATGATGAGTGAGTGCTTCAGGATCTCTTGAACTTACATGTGCAGCAGAGTACTGCAATGGAAGCATGCTGGGCTCATAACCGAGAGGTAGGCAGATTGAAACTATCCTCTGCTATATGCATTTTTTTTTTGTTAATTAAAGTAATCCAAAACTGGGATTGATATTTTGTCTCTTTTATTTTTACTTAAAGTACAATAACTTTTACCATTTTAATTTGTTTTAATAGTATATTGACAGTATTGTTTTCTTTCAAAAATCCACTTCATTTTCTTTACCCTATTATTAAAATGGTAATTGACAAAAACAAACTACATTGTCACCAGAAGAGCAATACAAAATGTACAAGTGATATATTAAAATCATCTTTCCAGCTTGAATTTCAATGTTGCATTGGGTCAACAATTTTGTGAGAAACATCTTCACCCTTAAATAAAGATTTTCTTAATTCCTTACCTGTGTGCTAATTAGATATCACCTTGTTTTCACATTAAACAGACTTCCACATGACCACATGAGAAAGCAGCAAGGATGCAGTGGCGTTAATGTTTCCTGGTGTCAACTTGTATTATTTCAGTACACATTGAAATGAGGATGCATCTTGCTGCCTTTCCAATGAAGCAAGTTTAATTTAGTAATAGGTGAAAAACCATCCTTACAAAGGTGTTAATCAGAGACTTGGCTTTGTGGACACTTTTCAGAGAACAAATTTGTTAGCATAAAAATAAAGCCAGAAAATGAAGAGCTGTTTAATCACTCAATTGGATTTTTTTGCCAGCATATTTCTTTTTCTCTGCAACCCACTGCTAAATTGTGCTTCCTAGCTGTTTTTTATAAAATCACTGAATCAAATCTAACTCTGATTACATCAAAGAAGGCCATGTACCCTACACCATAACAGGGGGTATGAAATTTGACTTGTCTACTTAAAGATCACCAAAATCTGATAACAAGGTCAATTACGTCCCTGGGTGGGATTGAACCACCAACCTTTTGGTTAATAGCCGTACACACTAACTGATTGCGCCACAGAGACACTTTGCAAAAGTACATACTGACAAATGCTAATAAGCATTCATCTAAAACGTTTCCTAGAAAAACTTAAAAAAATCAATAATCTGGAGAGTTTTTGTAAGATGTTTCTTCTATCAACCAACGAAGAAACACATTGGTACTTTCCCATGATGAGTGAGTGCTTCAGGATCTCTTGCACTTACATGTGCAGCAGAGTACAGCAATGGAAGCATGCTGGGCCCATAACCCAGAGGTAGGCAGATTGAAACTATCCTCTGCTATATGCATTTTTTTGTTTGTTAATTAAAGTAATCCAAAACTGGGATTGATATTTTGGCTCTTTTATTTTTACTTAAAGTACAATAACTTTTACCATTTTAATTTGTTTTAATAGTATATTGACAGTATTGTTTTCTTTCAAAAATCCACTTAATTTTCTTTACCCTATTATTAAAATGGTAATTGACAAAAACAAACTACATTGTCACCAGAAGAGCAATACAAAATGTACAAGTGATATATTAAAATCATCTTTCCAGCTTGAATTTCAATGATGCATTGGGGCAACGATTTTGTGAGAAACATCTTCACCCTTAAATAAAGATTTTCTTAATTCCTTACCTGTGTGCTAATTAGATATCACCTTGTTTTCACATTAAACAGACTTCCACATGAGAAAGCAGCAAGGATGCAGTGGCGTTAATGTTTCCTGGTGTCAACCTGTATTATTTCAGTAGACATTGAAATGAGGATGCATCTTGCTGCCTTTCCAATGAAGCAAGTTTAATTTAGTAATAGGTGAAAAACCATCCTTACAAAGGTGTTAATCAGAGACTTGGCTTTGTGGACACTTTTCAGAGAACAAATTTGTTAGCATAAAAATAAAGCCAGAAAATAAAGAGCTGTTTAATCACTCTATTGGATTTTTCTGGCAGCATATTTTTTTTTTCTGCTACCCACTGCTAAATTGTGCTTCCTAGCTGTTTTTATAAAATCACTGAATCAAATCTAACTCTGATTACATCAGAGAAGGCCAGGTACCCTACACCATAACAGGGGGTTTGAAATTTTGACTTGTCTACTTAAAGATCACCAAAATCTGATAACAAGGTCAATTAGGTCCCTCGGTGGGATTGAACCACCAACCTTTTGGTTAATAGCCGTACATACTAACTGATTGCGCCACAGAGACACTTTGCGAAAGTCCATACTGACAAAGGCTAATAAGCATTCATCTAAAACATTTCCTAGAAAAACTTTAAAAAGTCAATAATCTGGAGAGTTTTTGTAAGATGTTTCTTCCATCAACCAACGAAGAAACACATTGGTACTTTCCCATGATGAGTGAGTGCTTCAGGATCTCTTGAACTTACATGTGCAGCAGAGTACTGCAATGGAAGCATGCTGGGCCCATAACCCAGAGGTAGGCAGATTGAAACTATCCTCTGCTATATGCATTTTTTTTTTTGTTAATTAAAGTAATCCAAAACTGGGATTGATATTTTGTCTCTTTTATTTTTACTTAAAGTACAATAACTTTTACCATTTTAATTTGTTTTAATAGTATATTGACAGTATTGTTTTCTTTCAAAAATCCACTTCATTTTCTTTACCCTATTATTAAAATGGTAATTGACAAAAACAAACTACATTGTCACCAGAAGAGCAATACAAAATGTACAAGTGATATATTAAAATCATCTTTCCAGCTTGAATTTCAATGATGCATTGGGTCAACAATTTTGTGAGAAACATCTTCACCCTTAAATAAAGATTTTCTTAATTCCTTACCTGTGTGCTAATTATATATCACCTTGTTTTCACATTAAACAGACTTCCACATGAGAAAGCAGCAAGGATGCAGTGGCGTTAATGTTTCCTGGTGTCAACTTGTATTTTTTCAGTAGACATTGAAATGAGGATGCATCTTGCTGCCTTTCCAATGAAGCAAGTTTAATTTAGTAATAGGTGAAAAACCATCCTTACAAAGGTGTTAATCAGAGACTTGGCTTTGTGGACACTTTTCAGAGAACAAATTTGTTAGCATAAAAATAAAGCCAGAAAATAAAGAGCTGTTTAATCACTCAATTGGATTTTTCTGCCAGCATATATTTTTTCTCTGCAACCCACTGCTAAATTGTGCTTCCTAGCTGTTTTTATAAAATCACTGAATCAAATCTAACTCTGATTACATCAGAGAAGGCCAGGTACCCTACACCATAACAGGGGGTTTGAAATTTTGACTTGTCTACTTAAAGATCACCAAAATCTGATAACAAGGTCAATTAGGTCCCTGGGTGGGATTGAACCACCAACCTTTTGGTTAATAGCCGTACATACTAACTGATTGCGCCACAGAGACACTTTGCACAAAGTACATACTGACAAATGCTAATAAGCATTCATCTAAAACGTTTCCTAGAAAAACTTAAAAAAGTCAATAATCTGGAGAGTTTTTGTAAGATGTTTCTTCTATCAACCAACGAAGGAACACATTGGTACTTTCCCATGATGAGTGAGTGCTTCAGGATCTCTTGCACTTACATGTGCAGCAGAGTACAGCAATGGAAGCATGCTGGGCCCATAACCCAGAGGTAGGCAGATTAAAACTATCCTCTGCTATATGCATTTTTTTGTTTGTTAATTAAAGTAATCCAAAACTGGGATTGATATTTTGGCTCTTTTATTTTTACTTAAAGTACAATAACTTTTACCATTTTAATTTGTTTTAATAGTATATTGACAGTATTGTTTTCTTTCAAAAATCCACTTAATTTTCTTTACCCTATTATTAAAATGGTAATTGACAAAAACAAACTACATTGTCACCAGAAGAGCAATACAAAATGTACAAGTGATATATTAAAATCATCTTTCCAGCTTGAATTTCAATGATGCATTGGGGCAACGATTTTGTGAGAAACATCTTCACCCTTAAATAAAGATTTTCTTAATTCCTTACCTGTGTGCTAATTAGATATCACCTTGTTTTCACATTAAACAGACTTCCACATGAGAAAGCAGCAAGGATGCAGTGGCGTTAATGTTTCCTGGTGTCAACCTGTATTATTTCAGTAGACATTGAAATGAGGATGCATCTTGCTGCCTTTCCAATGAAGCAAGTTTAATTTAGTAATAGGTGAAAAACCATCCTTACAAAGGTGTTAATCAGAGACTTGGCTTTGTGGACACTTTTCAGAGAACAAATTTGTTAGCATAAAAATAAAGCCAGAAAATGAAGAGCTGTTTAATCACTCGATTGGATTTTTCTGCCAGCATATTTTTTTTCTCTGCAACCCACTGCTAAATTGTGCTTCCTAGCTGTTTTTTATAAAATCACTGAATCAAATCTAACTCTGATTACATCAGAGAAGGCCATGTACCCTACACCATAAGAGGAGGTTTGAAATTTTGACTTGTCTACTTAAATATCACCAAAATCTGATCACAAGGTTAATTACGTCCCTGGGTGGGATTGAACCACCAACCTTTTGGTTAATAGCCAAACACACTAACCGATTGCGCCACAGAGACACTTTGCAAAAGTCCATACTGACAAAGGCTAATAAGCATTCATCTAAAACGTTTCCTAGAAAAACTTTAAAAAGTCAATAATCTGGAGAGTTTTTGTAAGATGTTTCTTCCATCAACCAACGAAGAAACACATTGGTACTTTCCAATGATGAGTGAGTGCTTCAGGATCTCTTGCACTTACATGTGCAGCAGAGTACTGCAATGGAAGCATGCTGGGCCCATAACCCAGAGGTAGGCAGATTGAAACTATCCTCTGCTATATGCATTTTTTTTGTTAATTAAAGTAATCCAAAACTGGGATTGATATTTTGTCTCTTTTATTTTTACTTAAAGTACAATAACTTTTACCATTTTAATTTGTTTTAATAGTATATTGACAGTATTGTTTTCTTTCAAAAATCCACTTCATTTTCTTTACCCTATTATTAAAATGGTAATTGACAAAAACAAACTACATTGTCACCAGAAGAGCAATACAAAATGTACAAGTGATATATTAAAATCATCTTTCCAGCTTGAATTTCAATGATGCATTGGGTCAACAATTTTGTGAGAAACATCTTCACCCTTAAATAAAGATTTTCTTAATTCCTTACCTGTGTGCTAATTAGATATCACCTTGTTTTCACATTAAACAGACTTCCACATGAGAAAGCAGCAAGGATGCAGTGGCGTTAATGTTTCCTGGTGTCAACCTGTATTATTTCAGTAGACATTGAAATGAGGATACATCTTGCTGCCTTTCCAATGAAGCAAGTTTAATTTAGTAATAGGTGAAAAACCATCCCTACAAAGGTGTTAATCAGAGACTTGGCTTTGTGGACACTTTTCAGAGAACAAATTTGTTAGCATAAAAATAAAGCCAGAAAATGAAGAGCTGTTTAATCACGCAATTTGATTTTTTTGCCAGCATATTTCTTTTTCTCTGCAACCCACTGCTAAATTGTGCTTCCTAGATGTTTTTATAAAATCACTGAATCAAATCTAACTCTGATTACATCAGAGAAGGCCAGGTACCCTACACCATAACAGGGGGTATGAAATTTGACTTGTCTACTTAAAGATCACCAAAATCTGATAACAAGGTCAATTACGTCCCTGGGTGGGATTGAACCACCAACCTTTTGGTTAATAGCCGTACACACTAACTGATTGCGCCACAGAGACACTTTGCAAAAGTACATACTGACAAATGCTAATAAGCATTCATCTAAAACGTTTCCTAGAAAAACTTAAAAAAATCAATAATCTGGAGAGTTTTTGTAAGATGTTTCTTCTATCAACCAACGAAGAAACACATTGGTACTTTCCCATGATGAGTGAGTGCTTCAGGATCTCTTGCACTTACATGTGCAGCAGAGTACAGCAATGGAAGCATGCTGGGCCCATAACCCAGAGGTAGGCAGATTGAAACTATCCTCTGCTATATGCATTTTTTTGTTTGTTAATTAAAGTAATCCAAAACTGGGATTGATATTTTGGCTCTTTTATTTTTACTTAAAGTACAATAACTTTTACCATTTTAATTTGTTTTAATAGTATATTGACAGTATTGTTTTCTTTCAAAAATCCACTTCATTTTCTTTACCCTATTATTAAAATGGTAATTGACAAAAACAAACTACATTGTCACCAGAAGAGCAAAACAAAATGTACAAGTGATATATTAAAATCATCTTTCCAGCTTGAATTTCAATGTTGCATTGGGTCATCAATTTTGTGAGAAACATCTTCACCCTTAAATAAAGATTTTCTTAATTCCTTACCTGTGTGCTAATTAGATATCACCTTGTTTTCACATTAAACAGACTTCCACATGAGAAAGCAGCAAGGATGCAGTGGCGTTAATGTTTCCTGGTGTCAACCTGTATTATTTCAGTAGACATTGAAATGAGGATACATCTTGCTGCCTTTCCAATGAAGCAAGTTTAATTTAGTAATAGGTGAAAAACCATCCCTACAAAGGTGTTAATCAGAGACTTGGCTTTGTGGACACTTTTCAGAGAACAAATTTGTTAGCATTAAAATAAAGCCAGAAAATGAAGAGCTGTTTAATCACGCAATTTGGTTTTTTTGCCAGCATATTTCTTTTTCTCTGCAACCCACTGCTAAATTGTGCTTCCTAGATGTTTTTATAAAATCACTGAATCAAATCTAACTCTGATTACATCAGAGAAGGCCAGGTACCCTACACCATAACAGGGGGTATGAAATTTGACTTGTCTACTTAAAGATCACCAAAATCTGATAACAAGGTCAATTACGTCCCTGGGTGGGATTGAACCACCAACCTTTTGGTTAATAGCCGTACACACTAACTGATTGCGCCACAGAGACACTTTGCAAAAAGTACATACTGACAAATGCTAATAAGCATTCATCTAAAACGTTTCCTAGAAAAACTTAAAAAAGTCAATAATCTGGAGAGTTTTTGTAAGATGTTTCTTCTATCAACCAACGAAGAAACACATTGGTACTTTCCCATGATGAGTGAGTGCTTCAGGATCTCTTGCACTTACATGTGCAGCAGAGTACAGCAATGGAAGCATGCTGGGCCCATAACCCAGAGGTAGGCAGATTGAAACTATCCTCTGCTATATGCATTTTTTTGTTTGTTAATTAAAGTAATCCAAAACTGGGATTGATATTTTGGCTCTTTTATTTTTACTTAAAGTACAATAACTTTTACCATTTTAATTTGTTTTAATAGTATATTGACAGTATTGTTTTCTTTCAAAAATCCACTTCATTTTCTTTACCCTATTATTAAAATGGTAATTGACAAAAACAAACTACATTGTCACCAGAAGAGCAATACAAAATGTACAAGTGATATATTAAAATCATCTTTCCAGCTTGAATTTCAATGATGCATTGGGGCAACGATTTTGTGAGAAACATCTTCACCCTTAAATAAAGATTTTCTTAATTCCTTACCTGTGTGCTAATTAGATATCACCTTGTTTTCACATTAAACAGACTTCCACATGAGAAAGCAGCAAGGATGCAGTGGCGTTAATGTTTCCTGGTGTCAACCTGTATTATTTCAGTAGACATTGAAATGAGGATGCATCTTGCTGCCTTTCCAATGAAGCAAGTTTAATTTAGTAATAGGTGAAAAACCATCCTTACAAAGGTGTTAATCAGAGACTTGGCTTTGTGGACACTTTTCAGAGAACAAATTTGTTAGCATAAAAATAAAGCCAGAAAATAAAGAGCTGTTTAATCACTCTATTGGATTTTTCTGGCAGCATATTTTTTTTTTCTGCTACCCACTGCTAAATTGTGCTTCCTAGCTGTTTTTATAAAATCACTGAATCAAATCTAACTCTGATTACATCAGAGAAGGCCAGGTACCCTACACCATAACAGGGGGTTTGAAATTTTGACTTGTCTACTTAAAGATCACCAAAATCTGATAACAAGGTCAATTAGGTCCCTCGGTGGGATTGAACCACCGACCTTTTGGTTAATAGCCGTACATACTAACTGATTGCGCCACAGAGACACTTTGCAAAAGTCCATACTGACAAAGGCTAATAAGCATTCATCTAAAACGTTTCCTAGAAAAACTTTAAAAAGTCAATAATCTGGAGAGTTTTTGTAAGATGTTTCTTCCATCAACCAACGAAGAAACACATTGGTACTTTCCCATGATGAGTGAGTGCTTCAGGATCTCTTGAACTTACATGTGCAGCAGAGTACTGCAATGGAAGCATGCTGGGCCCATAACCCAGAGGTAGGCAGATTGAAACTATCCTCTGCTATATGCATTTTTTTTTTGTTAATTAAAGTAATCCAAAACTGGGATTGATATTTTGTCTCTTTTATTTTTACTTAAAGTACAATAACTTTTACCATTTTAATTTGTTTTAATAGTATATTGACAGTATTGTTTTCTTTCAAAAATCCACTTCATTTTCTTTACCCTATTATTAAAATGGTAATTGACAAAAACAAACTACATTGTCACCAGAAGAGCAATACAAAATGTACAAGTGATATATTAAAATCATCTTTCCAGCTTGAATTTCAATGATGCATTGGGTCAACAATTTTGTGAGAAACATCTTCACCCTTAAATAAAGATTTTCTTAATTCCTTACCTGTGTGCTAATTATATATCACCTTGTTTTCACATTAAACAGACTTCCACATGAGAAAGCAGCAAGGATGCAGTGGCGTTAATGTTTCCTGGTGTCAACTTGTATTTTTTCAGTAGACATTGAAATGAGGATGCATCTTGCTGCCTTTCCAATGAAGCAAGTTTAATTTAGTAATAGGTGAAAAACCATCCTTACAAAGGTGTTAATCAGAGACTTGGCTTTGTGGACACTTTTCAGAGAACAAATTTGTTAGCATAAAAATAAAGCCAGAAAATAAAGAGCTGTTTAATCACTCAATTGGATTTTTCTGCCAGCATATATTTTTTCTCTACAACCCACTGCTAAATTGTGCTTCCTAGCTGTTTTTATAAAATCACTGAATCAAATCTAACTCTGATTACATCAGAGAAGGCCAGGTACCCTACACCATAACAGGGGGTTTGAAATTTTGACTTGTCTACTTAAAGATCACCAAAATCTGATAACAAGGTCAATTAGGTCCCTGGGTGGGATTGAACCACCAACCTTTTGGTTAATAGCCGTACATACTAACTGATTGCGCCACAGAGACACTTTGCAAAAAGTACATACTGACAAATGCTAATAAGCATTCATCTAAAACGTTTCCTAGAAAAACTTAAAAAAGTCAATAATCTGGAGAGTTTTTGTAAGATGTTTCTTCTATCAACCAACGAAGGAACACATTGGTACTTTCCCATGATGAGTGAGTGCTTCAGGATCTCTTGCACTTACATGTGCAGCAGAGTACAGCAATGGAAGCATGCTGGGCCCATAACCCAGAGGTAGGCAGATTAAAACTATCCTCTGCTATATGCATTTTTTTGTTTGTTAATTAAAGTAATCCAAAACTGGGATTGATATTTTGGCTCTTTTATTTTTACTTAAAGTACAATAACTTTTACCATTTTAATTTGTTTTAATAGTATATTGACAGTATTGTTTTCTTTCAAAAATCCACTTAATTTTCTTTACCCTATTATTAAAATGGTAATTGACAAAAACAAACTACATTGTCACCAGAAGAGCAATACAAAATGTACAAGTGATATATTAAAATCATCTTTCCAGCTTGAATTTCAATGATGCATTGGGGCAACGATTTTGTGAGAAACATCTTCACCCTTAAATAAAGATTTTCTTAATTCCTTACCTGTGTGCTAATTAGATATCACCTTGTTTTCACATTAAACAGACTTCCACATGAGAAAGCAGCAAGGATGCAGTGGCGTTAATGTTTCCTGGTGTCAACCTGTATTATTTCAGTAGACATTGAAATGAGGATGCATCTTGCTGCCTTTCCAATGAAGCAAGTTTAATTTAGTAATAGGTGAAAAACCATCCTTACAAAGGTGTTAATCAGAGACTTGGCTTTGTGGACACTTTTCAGAGAACAAATTTGTTAGCATAAAAATAAAGCCAGAAAATGAAGAGCTGTTTAATCACTCGATTGGATTTTTCTGCCAGCATATTTTTTTTCTCTGCAACCCACTGCTAAATTGTGCTTCCTAGCTGTTTTTTATAAAATCACTGAATCAAATCTAACTCTGATTACATCAGAGAAGGCCATGTACCCTACACCATAAGAGGAGGTTTGAAATTTTGACTTGTCTACTTAAATATCACCAAAATCTGATCACAAGGTTAATTACGTCCCTGGGTGGGATTGAACCACCAACCTTTTGGTTAATAGCCAAACACACTAACCGATTGCGCCACAGAGACACTTTGCAAAAGTCCATACTGACAAAGGCTAATAAGCATTCATCTAAAACGTTTCCTAGAAAAACTTTAAAAAGTCAATAATCTGGAGAGTTTTTGTAAGATGTTTCTTCCATCAACCAACGAAGAAACACATTGGTACTTTCCCATGATGAGTGAGTGCTTCAGGATCTCTTGCACTTACATGTGCAGCAGAGTACTGCAATGGAAGCATGCTGGGCCCATAACCCAGAGGTAGGCAGATTGAAACTATCCTCTGCTATATGCATTTTTTTTGTTAATTAAAGTAATCCAAAACTGGGATTGATATTTTGTCTCTTTTATTTTTACTTAAAGTACAATAACTTTTACCATTTTAATTTGTTTTAATAGTATATTGACAGTATTGTTTTCTTTCAAAAATCCACTTCATTTTCTTTACCCTATTATTAAAATGGTAATTGACAAAAACAAACTACATTGTCACCAGAAGAGCAATACAAAATGTACAAGTGATATATTAAAATCATCTTTCCAGCTTGAATTTCAATGATGCATTGGGTCAACAATTTTGTGAGAAACATCTTCACCCTTAAATAAAGATTTTCTTAATTCCTTACCTGTGTGCTAATTAGATATCACCTTGTTTTCACATTAAACAGACTTCCACATGAGAAAGCAGCAAGGATGCAGTGGCGTTAATGTTTCCTGGTGTCAACCTGTATTATTTCAGTAGACATTGAAATGAGGATACATCTTGCTGCCTTTCCAATGAAGCAAGTTTAATTTAGTAATAGGTGAAAAACCATCCCTACAAAGGTGTTAATCAGAGACTTGGCTTTGTGGACACTTTTCAGAGAACAAATTTGTTAGCATAAAAATAAAGCCAGAAAATGAAGAGCTGTTTAATCACGCAATTTGATTTTTTTGCCAGCATATTTCTTTTTCTCTGCAACCCACTGCTAAATTGTGCTTCCTAGATGTTTTTATAAAATCACTGAATCAAATCTAACTCTGATTACATCAGAGAAGGCCAGGTACCCTACACCATAACAGGGGGTATGAAATTTGACTTGTCTACTTAAAGATCACCAAAATCTGATAACAAGGTCAATTACGTCCCTGGGTGGGATTGAACCACCAACCTTTTGGTTAATAGCCGTACACACTAACTGATTGCGCCACAGAGACACTTTGCAAAAGTACATACTGACAAATGCTAATAAGCATTCATCTAAAACGTTTCCTAGAAAAACTTAAAAAAATCAATAATCTGGAGAGTTTTTGTAAGATGTTTCTTCTATCAACCAACGAAGAAACACATTGGTACTTTCCCATGATGAGTGAGTGCTTCAGGATCTCTTGCACTTACATGTGCAGCAGAGTACAGCAATGGAAGCATGCTGGGCCCATAACCCAGAGGTAGGCAGATTGAAACTATCCTCTGCTATATGCATTTTTTTGTTTGTTAATTAAAGTAATCCAAAACTGGGATTGATATTTTGGCTCTTTTATTTTTACTTAAAGTACAATAACTTTTACCATTTTAATTTGTTTTAATAGTATATTGACAGTATTGTTTTCTTTCAAAAATCCACTTCATTTTCTTTACCCTATTATTAAAATGGTAATTGACAAAAACAAACTACATTGTCACCAGAAGAGCAAAACAAAATGTACAAGTGATATATTAAAATCATCTTTCCAGCTTGAATTTCAATGTTGCATTGGGTCATCAATTTTGTGAGAAACATCTTCACCCTTAAATAAAGATTTTCTTAATTCCTTACCTGTGTGCTAATTAGATATCACCTTGTTTTCACATTAAACAGACTTCCACATGAGAAAGCAGCAAGGATGCAGTGGCGTTAATGTTTCCTGGTGTCAACCTGTATTATTTCAGTAGACATTGAAATGAGGATACATCTTGCTGCCTTTCCAATGAAGCAAGTTTAATTTAGTAATAGGTGAAAAACCATCCCTACAAAGGTGTTAATCAGAGACTTGGCTTTGTGGACACTTTTCAGAGAACAAATTTGTTAGCATTAAAATAAAGCCAGAAAATGAAGAGCTGTTTAATCACGCAATTTGGTTTTTTTGCCAGCATATTTCTTTTTCTCTGCAACCCACTGCTAAATTGTGCTTCCTAGATGTTTTTATAAAATCACTGAATCAAATCTAACTCTGATTACATCAGAGAAGGCCAGGTACCCTACACCATAACAGGGGGTATGAAATTTGACTTGTCTACTTAAAGATCACCAAAATCTGATAACAAGGTCAATTACGTCCCTGGGTGGGATTGAACCACCAACCTTTTGGTTAATAGCCGTACACACTAACTGATTGCGCCACAGAGACACTTTGCAAAAAGTACATACTGACAAATGCTAATAAGCATTCATCTAAAACGTTTCCTAGAAAAACTTAAAAAAGTCAATAATCTGGAGAGTTTTTGTAAGATGTTTCTTCTATCAACCAACGAAGAAACACATTGGTACTTTCCCATGATGAGTGAGTGCTTCAGGATCTCTTGCACTTACATGTGCAGCAGAGTACAGCAATGGAAGCATGCTGGGCCCATAACCCAGAGGTAGGCAGATTGAAACTATCCTCTGCTATATGCATTTTTTTGTTTGTTAATTAAAGTAATCCAAAACTGGGATTGATATTTTGGCTCTTTTATTTTTACTTAAAGTACAATAACTTTTACCATTTTAATTTGTTTTAATAGTATATTGACAGTATTGTTTTCTTTCAAAAATCCACTTCATTTTCTTTACCCTATTATTAAAATGGTAATTGACAAAAACAAACTACATTGTCACCAGAAGAGCAAAACAAAATGTACAAGTGATATATTAAAATCATCTTTCCAGCTTGAATTTCAATGATGCATTGGGGCAACGATTTTGTGAGAAACATCTTCACCCTTAAATAAAGATTTTCTTAATTCCTTACCTGTGTGCTAATTAGATATCACCTTGTTTTCACATTTAACAGACTTCCACATGAGAAAGCAGCAAGGATGCAGTGGCGTTAATGTTTCCTGGTGTCAACCTGTATTATTTCAGTAGACATTGAAATGAGGATGCATCTTGCTGCCTTTCCAATGAAGCAAGTTTAATTTAGTAATAGGTGAAAAACCATCCTTACAAAGGTGTTAATCAGAGACTTGGCTTTGTGGACACTTTTCAGAGAACAAATTTGTTAGCATAAAAATAAAGCCAGAAAATAAAGAGCTGTTTAATCACGCAATTGGATTTTTCTGCCAGCATATTTTTTTTCTCTGCAACCCACTGCTAAATTGTGCTTCCTAGCTGTTTTTATAAAATCACTGAATCAAATCTAACTCTGATTACATCAGAGAAGGCCAGGTACCCTACACCATAACAGGGGGTTTGAAATTTTGACTTGTCTACTTAAAGATCACCAAAATCTGATAACAAGGTCAATTAGGTCCCTGGGTGGGATTGAACCACCAACCTTTTGGTTAATAGCCGTACATACTAACTGATTGCGCCACAGAGACACTTTGCAAAAGTCCATACTGACAAAGGCTAATAAGCATTCATCTAAAACGTTTCCTAGAAAAACTTTAAAAAGTCAATAATCTGGAGAGTTTTTGTAAGATGTTTCTTTCATCAACCAACGAAGAAACACATTGGTACTTTCCCATGATGAGTGAGTGCTTCAGGATCTCTTGAACTTACATGTGCAGCAGAGTACTGCAATGGAAGCATGCTGGGCTCATAACCGAGAGGTAGGCAGATTGAAACTATCCTCTGCTATATGCATTTTTTTTTTGTTAAAGTAATCCAAAACTGGGATTGATATTTTGTCTCTTTTATTTTTACTTAAAGTACAATAACGTTTACCATTTTAATTTGTTTTAATAGTATATTGACAGTATTGTTTTCTTTCAAAAATCCACTTCATTTTCTTTACCCTATTATTAAAATGGTAATTGACAAAAACAAACTACATTGTCACCAGAAGAGCAATACAAAATGTACAAGTGATATATTAAAATCATCTTTCCAGCTTGAATTTCAATGTTGCATTGGGTCAACAATTTTGTGAGAAACATCTTCACCCTTAAATAAAGATTTTCTTAATTCCTTACCTGTGTGCTAATTAGATATCACCTTGTTTTCACATTAAACAGACTTCCACATGAGAAAGCAGCAAGGATGCAGTGGCGTTAATGTTTCCTGGTGTCAACTTGTATTATTTCAGTAGACATTGAAATGAGGATGCATCTTGCTGCCTTTCCAATGAAGCAAGTTTAATTTAGTAATAGGTGAAAAACCATCCTTACAAAGGTGTTAATCAGAGACTTGGCTTTGTGGACACTTTTCAGAGAACAAATTTGTTAGCATAAAAATAAAGCCAGAAAATGAAGAGCTGTTTAATCACTCGATTGGATTTTTCTGCCAGCATATTTTTTTTCTCTGCAACCCACTGCTAAATTGTGCTTCCTAGCTGTTTTTTATAAAATCACTGAATCAAATCTAACTCTGATTACATCAGAGAAGGCCATGTACCCTACACCATAAGAGGAGGTTTGAAATTTTGACTTGTCTCCTTAAATATCACCAAAATCTGATCACAAGGTTAATTACATCCCTGGGTGGGATTGAACCGCCAACCTTTTGGTTAATAGCCAAACACACTAACCGATTGCGCCACAGAGACACTTTGCAAAAGTCCATACTGACAAAGGCTAATAAGCATTCATCTAAAACGTTTCCTAGAAAAACTTTAAAAAGTCAATAATCTGGAGAGTTTTTGTAAGATGTTTCTTCCATCAACCAACGAAGAAACACATTGGTACTTTCCCATGATGAGTGAGTGCTTCAGGATCTCTTGCACTTACATGTGCAGCAGAGTACTGCAATGGAAGCATGCTGGGCCCATAACCCAGAGGTAGGCAGATTGAAACTATCCTCTGCTATATGCATTTTTTTTGTTAATTAAAGTAATCCAAAACTGGGATTGATATTGTGTCTCTTTTATTTTTACTTAAAGTACAATAACTTTTACCATTTTAATTTGTTTTAATAGTATATTGACAGTATTGTTTTCTTTCAAAAATCCACTTCATTTTCTTTACCCTATTATTAAAATGGTAATTGACAAAAACAAACTACATTGTCACCAGAAGAGCAATACAAAATGTACAAGTGATATATTAAAATCATCTTTCCAGCTTGAATTTCAATGATGCATTGGGTCAACAATTTTGTGAGAAACATCTTCACCCTTAAATAAAGATTTTCTTAATTCCTTACCTGTGTGCTAATTAGATATCACCTTGTTTTCACATTAAACAGACTTCCACATGAGAAAGCAGCAAGGATGCAGTGGCGTTAATGTTTCCTGGTGTCAACCTGTATTATTTCAGTAGATATTGAAATGAGGATACATCTTGCTGCCTTTCCAATGAAGCAAGTTTAATTTAGTAATAGGTGAAAAACCATCCCTACAAAGGTGTTAATCAGAGACTTGGCTTTGTGGACACTTTTCAGAGAACAAATTTGTTAGCATAAAAATAAAGCCAGAAAATGAAGAGCTGTTTAATCACGCAATTTGATTTTTTTGCCAGCATATTTCTTTTTCTCTGCAACCCACTGCTAAATTGTGCTTCCTAGATGTTTTTATAAAATCACTGAATCAAATCTAACTCTGATTACATCAGAGAAGGCCAGGTACCCTACACCATAACAGGGGGTATGAAATTTGACTTGTCTACTTAAAGATCACCAAAATCTGATAACAAGGTCAATTAGGTCCCTGGGTGGGATTGAACCACCAACCTTTTGGTTAATAGCCGTACACGCTAACTGATTGCACCACAGAGACACTTTGCAAAAGTCCATACTGACAAAGGCTAATAAGCATTCATCTAAAACGTTTCCTAGAAAAACTTTAAAAAGTCAATAATCTGGAGAGTTTTTGTAAAATGTTTCTTCCATCAACCAACGAAGAAACACATTGGTACTTTCCCATGATGAGTGAGTGCTTCAGGATCTCTTGCACTTACATGTGCAGCAGAGTACTGCAATGGAAGCATGCTGGGCCCATAACCCAGAGGTAGGCAGATTTAAACTATCCTCTGCTATATGCATTTTTTTTTGTTAATTAAAGTAATCCAAAACTGGGATTGATATTTTGTCTCTTTTATTTTTACTTAAAGTACAATAACTTTTACCATTTTAATTTGTTTTAATAGTATATTGACAGTATTGTTTTCTTTCAAAAATCCACTTCATTTTCTTTTCCCTATTATTAAAATGGTAATTGACAAAAACAAACTACATTGTCACCAGAAGAGCAATACAAAATGTACAAGTGATATATTAAAATCATCTTTCCAGCTTGAATTTCAATGATGCATTGGGGCAACGATTTTGTGAGAAACATCTTCACCCTTAAATAAAGATTTTCTTAATTTCTTACCTGTGTGCTAATTAGATATCACCTTGTTTTCACATTAAACAGACTTCCACATGAGAAAGCAGCAAGGATGCAGTGGCGTTAATGTTTCCAGGTGTCAACCTGTATTATTTCAGTAGACATTGAAATGAGGATGCATCTTGCTGCCTTTCCAATGAAGCAAGTTTAATTTAGTAATAGGTGAAAAACCATCCTTACAAAGGTGTTAATCAGAGACTTGGCTTTGTGGACACTTTTCAGAGAACAAATTTGTTAGCATAAAAATAAAGCCAGAAAATAAAGAGCTGTTTAATCACTCAATTGGATTTTTCTGCCAGCATATTTTTTTTCTCTGCAACCCACTGCTAAATTGTGCTTCCTAGCTGTTTTTATAAAATCACTGAATCAAATCTAACTCTGATTACATCAGAGAAGGCCAGGTACCCTACACCATAACAGGGGGTTTGAAATTTTGACTTGTCAACTTAAAGATCACCAAAATCTGATAACAAGGTCAATTAGGTCCCTGGGTGGGATTGAACCACCAACCTTTTGGTTAATAGCCGTACATACTAACTGATTGCACCACAGAGACACTTTGCAAAAGTCCATACTGACAAAGGCTAATAAGCATTCATCTAAAACGTTTCCTAGAAAAACTTTAAAAAGTCAATAATCTGGAGAGTTTTTGTAAGATGTTTCTTCCATCAACCAACGAAGAAACACATTGGTACTTTCCCATGATGAGTGAGTGCTTCAGGATCTCTTGAACTTACATGTGCAGCAGAGTACTGCAATGGAAGCATGCTGGGCTCATAACCGAGAGGTAGGCAGATTGAAACTATCCTCTGCTATATGCATTTTTTTTTTGTTAATTAAAGTAATCCAAAACTGGGATTGATATTTTGTCTCTTTTATTTTTACTTAAAGTACAATAACTTTTACCATTTTAATTTGTTTTAATAGTATATTGACAGTATTGTTTTCTTTCAAAAATCCACTTCATTTTCTTTACCCTATTATTAAAATGGTAATTGACAAAAACAAACTACATTGTCACCAGAAGAGCAATACAAAATGTACAAGTGATATATTAAAATCATCTTTCCAGCTTGAATTTCAATGTTGCATTGGGTCAACAATTTTGTGAGAAACATCTTCACCCTTAAATAAAGATTTTCTTAATTCCTTACCTGTGTGCTAATTAGATATCACCTTGTTTTCACATTAAACAGACTTCCACATGAGAAAGCAGCAAGGATGCAGTGGCGTTAATGTTTCCTGGTGTCAACTTGTATTATTTCAGTACACATTGAAATGAGGATGCATCTTGCTGCCTTTCCAATGAAGCAAGTTTAATTTAGTAATAGGTGAAAAACCATCCTTACAAAGGTGTTAATCAGAGACTTGGCTTTGTGGACACTTTTCAGAGAACAAATTTGTTAGCATAAAAATAAAGCCAGAAAATGAAGAGCTGTTTAATCACTCAATTGGATTTTTTTGCCAGCATATTTCTTTTTCTCTGCAACCCACTGCTAAATTGTGCTTCCTAGCTGTTTTTTATAAAATCACTGAATCAAATCTAACTCTGATTACATCAAAGAAGGCCATGTACCCTACACCATAAGAGGAGGTTTGAAATTTTGACTTGTCTACTTAAATATCACCAAAATCTGATCACAAGGTTAATTACGTCCCTGGGTGGGATTGAACCACCAACCTTTTGGTTAATAGCCAAACACACTAACCGATTGCGCCACAGAGACACTTTGCAAAAGTCCATACTGACAAAGGCTAATAAGCATTCATCTAAAACGTTTCCTAGAAAAACTTTAAAAAGTCAATAATCTGGAGAGTTTTTGTAAGATGTTTCTTCCATCAACCAACGAAGAAACACATTGGTACTTTCCCATGATGAGTGAGTGCTTCAGGATCTCTTGCACTTACATGTGCAGCAGAGTACTGCAATGGAAGCATGCTGGGCCCATAACCCAGAGGTAGGCAGATTGAAACTATCCTCTGCTATATGCATTTTTTTTGTTAAAGTAATCCAAAACTGGGATTGATATTTTGTCTCTTTTATTTTTACTTAAAGTACAATAACTTTTACCATTTTAATTTGTTTTAATAGTATATTGACAGTATTGTTTTCTTTCAAAAATCCACTTCATTTTCTTTACCCTATTATTAAAATGGTAATTGACAAAAACAAACTACATTGTCACCAGAAGAGCAATACAAAATGTACAAGTGATATATTAAAATCATCTTTCCAGCTTGAATTTCAATGATGCATTGGGTCAACAATTTTGTGAGAAACATCTTCACCCTTAAATAAAGATTTTCTTAATTCCTTACCTGTGTGCTAATTAGATATCACCTTGTTTTCACATTAAACAGACTTCCACATGAGAAAGCAGCTAGGATGCAGTGGCGTTAATGTTTCCTGGTGTCAACCTGTATTATTTCAGTAGACATTGAAATGAGGATACATCTTGCTGCCTTTCCAATGAAGCAAGTTTAATTTAGTAATAGGTGAAAAACCATCCCTACAAAGGTGTTAATCAGAGACTTGGCTTTGTGGACACTTTTCAGAGAACAAATTTGTTAGCATAAAAATAAAGCCAGAAAATGAAGAGCTGTTTAATCACGCAATTTGATTTTTTTGCCAGCATATTTCTTTTTCTCTGCAACCCAATGCTAAATTGTGCTTCCTAGATGTTTTTATAAAATCACTGAATCAAATCTAACTCTGATTACATCAGAGAAGGCCAGGTACCCTACACCATAACAGGGGGTATGAAATTTGACTTGTCTACTTAAAGATCACCAAAATCTGATAACAAGGTCAATTAGGTCCCTGGGTGGGATTGAACCACCAACCTTTTGGTTAATAGCCGTACATACTAACTGATTGCACCACAGAGACACTTTGCAAAAGTCCATACTGACAAAGGCTAATAAGCATTCATCTAAAACGTTTCCTAGAAAAACTTTAAAAAGTCAATAATCTGGAGAGTTTTTGTAAGATGTTTCTTCCATCAACCAACGAAGAAACACATTGGTACTTTCCCATGATGAGTGAGTGCTTCAGGATCTCTTGAACTTACATGTGCAGCAGAGTACTGCAATGGAAGCATGCTGGGCTCATAACCGAGAGGTAGGCAGATTGAAACTATCCTCTGCTATATGCATTTTTTTTTGTTAATTAAAGTAATCCAAAACTGGGATTGATATTTTGTCTCTTTTATTTTTACTTAAAGTACAATAACTTTTACCATTTTAATTTGTTTTAATAGTATATTGACAGTATTGTTTTCTTTCAAAAATCCACTTCATTTTCTTTACCCTATTATTAAAATGGTAATTGACAAAAACAAACTACATTGTCACCAGAAGAGCAATACAAAATGTACAAGTGATATATTAAAATCATCTTTCCAGCTTGAATTTCAATGTTGCATTGGGTCAACAATTTTGTGAGAAACATCTTCACCCTTAAATAAAGATTTTCTTAATTCCTTACCTGTGTGCTAATTAGATATCACCTTGTTTTCACATTAAACAGACTTCCACATGACCACATGAGAAAGCAGCAAGGATGCAGTGGCGTTAATGTTTCCTGGTGTCAACTTGTATTATTTCAGTACACATTGAAATGAGGATGCATCTTGCTGCCTTTCCAATGAAGCAAGTTTAATTTAGTAATAGGTGAAAAACCATCCTTACAAAGGTGTTAATCAGAGACTTGGCTTTGTGGACACTTTTCAGAGAACAAATTTGTTAGCATAAAAATAAAGCCAGAAAATGAAGAGCTGTTTAATCACTCAATTGGATTTTTTTGCCAGCATATTTCTTTTTCTCTGCAACCCACTGCTAAATTGTGCTTCCTAGCTGTTTTTTATAAAATCACTGAATCAAATCTAACTCTGATTACATCAAAGAAGGCCATGTACCCTACACCATAAGAGGAGGTTTGAAATTTTGACTTGTCTACTTAAATATCACCAAAATCTGATCACAAGGTTAATTACGTCCCTGGGTGGGATTGAACCACCAACCTTTTGGTTAATAGCCAAACACACTAACCGATTGCGCCACAGAGACACTTTGCAAAAGTCCATACTGACAAAGGCTAATAAGCATTCATCTAAAACGTTTCCTAGAAAAACTTTAAAAAGTCAATAATCTGGAGAGTTTTTGTAAGATGTTTCTTCCATCAACCAACGAAGAAACACATTGGTACTTTCCCATGATGAGTGAGTGCTTCAGGATCTCTTGCACTTACATGTGCAGCAGAGTACTGCAATGGAAGCATGCTGGGCCCATAACCCAGAGGTAGGCAGATTGAAACTATCCTCTGCTATATGCATTTTTTTTGTTAATTAAAGTAATCCAAAACTGGGATTGATATTTTGTCTCTTTTATTTTTACTTAAAGTACAATAACTTTTACCATTTTAATTTGTTTTAATAGTATATTGACAGTATTGTTTTCTTTCAAAAATCCACTTCATTTTCTTTACCCTATTATTAAAATGGTAATTGACAAAAACAAACTACATTGTCACCAGAAGAGCAATACAAAATGTACAAGTGATATATTAAAATCATCTTTCCAGCTTGAATTTCAATGATGCATTGGGTCAACAATTTTGTGAGAAACATCTTCACCCTTAAATAAAGATTTTCTTAATTCCTTACCTGTGTGCTAATTAGATATCACCTTGTTTTCACATTAAACAGACTTCCACATGAGAAAGCAGCAAGGATGCAGTGGCGTTAATGTTTCCTGGTGTCAACCTGTATTATTTCAGTAGACATTGAAATGAGGATACATCTTGCTGCCTTTCCAATGAAGCAAGTTTAATTTAGTAATAGGTGAAAAACCATCCCTACAAAGGTGTTAATAAGAGACTTGGCTTTGTGGACACTTTTCAGAGAACAAATTTGTTAGCATAAAAATAAAGCCAGAAAATGAAGAGCTGTTTAATCACGCAATTTGATTTTTTTGCCAGCATATTTCTTTTTATCTGCAACCCAATGCTAAATTGTGCTTCCTAGATGTTTTTATAAAATCCCTGAATCAAATCTAACTCTGATTACATCAGAGAAGGCCAGGTACCCTACACCATAACAGGGGGTATGAAATTTGACTTGTCTACTTAAAGATCACCAAAATCTGATAACAAGGTCAATTACGTCCCTGGGTGGGATTGAACCACCAACCTTTTGGTTAATAGCCGTACACACTAACTGATTGCGCCACAGAGACACTTTGCAAAAGTACATACTGACAAATGCTAATAAGCATTCATCTAAAACGTTTCCTAGAAAAACTTAAAAAAGTCAATAATCTGGAGAGTTTTTGTAAGATGTTTCTTCTATCAACCAACGAAGAAACACATTGGTACTTTCCCATGATGAGTGAGTGCTTCAGGATCTCTTGCACTTACATGTGCAGCAGAGTACAGCAATGGAAGCATGCTGGGCCCATAACCCAGAGGTAGGCAGATTGAAACTATCCTCTGCTATATGCATTTTTTTGTTTGTTAATTAAAGTAATCCAAAACTGGGATTGATATTTTGGCTCTTTTATTTTTACTTAAAGTACAATAACTTTTACCATTTTAATTTGTTTTAATAGTATATTGACAGTATTGTTTTCTTTCAAAAATCCACTTCATTTTCTTTACCCTATTATTAAAATGGTAATTGACAAAAACAAACTACATTGTCACCAGAAGAGCAATACAAAATGTACAAGTGATATATTAAAATCATCTTTCCAGCTTGAATTTCAATGATGCATTGGGGCAACGATTTTGTGAGAAACATCTTCACCCTTAAATAAAGATTTTCTTAATTCCTTACCTGTGTGCTAATTAGATATCACCTTGTTTTCACATTAAACAGACTTCCACGTGAGAAAGCAGCAAGGATGCAGTGGCGTTAATGTTTCCTGGTGTCAACCTGTATTATTTCAGTAGACATTGAAATGAGGATGCATCTTGCTGCCTTTCCAATGAAGCAAGTTTAATTTAGTAATAGGTGAAAAACCATCCTTACAAAGGTGTTAATCAGAGACTTGGCTTTGTGGACACTTTTCAGAGAACAAATTTGTTAGCATAAAAATAAAGCCAGAAAATAAAGAGCTGTTTAATCACTCAATTGGATTTTTCTGCCAGCATATTTTTTTTCTCTGCAACCCACTGCTAAATTGTGCTTCCTAGCTGTTTTTATAAAATCACTGAATCAAATCTAACTCTGATTACATCAGAGAAGGCCAGGTACCCTACACCATAACAGGGGGTTTGAAATTTTGACTTGTCTACTTAAAGATCACCAAAATCTGATAACAAGGTCAATTAGGTCCCTGGGTGCGATTGAACCACCAACCTTTTGGTTAATAGCCGTACATACTAACTGATTGCGCCACAGAGACACTTTGCAAAAGTCCATACTGACAAAGGCTAATAAGCATTCATCTAAAACGTTTCCTAGAAAAACTTTAAAAAGTCAATAATCTGGAGAGTTTTTGTAAGATGTTTCTTCCATTAACCAACGAAGAAACACATTGGTACTTTCCCATGATGAGTGAGTGCTTCAGGATCTCTTGAACTTACATGTGCAGCAGAGTACTGCAATGGAAGCATGCTGGGCCCATAACCCAGAGGTAGGCAGATTGAAACTATCCTCTGCTATATGCATTTTTTTTGTTAATTAAAGTAATCCAAAACTGGGATTGATATTTTGTCTCTTTTATTTTTACTTAAAGTACAATAACTTTTACCATTTTAATTTGTTTTAATAGTATATTGACAGTATTGTTTTCTTTCAAAAATCCACTTCATTTTCTTTACCCTATTATTAAAATGGTAATTGACAAAAACAAACTACATTGTCACCAGAAGAGCAATACAAAATGTACAAGTGATATATTAAAATCATCTTTCCAGCTTGAATTTCAATGATGCATTGGGTCAACAATTTTGTGAGAAACATCTTCTCCCTTAAATAAAGATTTTCTTAATTCCTTACCTGTGTGCTAATTAGATATCACCTTGTTTTCACATTAAACAGACTTCCACATGAGAAAGCAGCAAGGATGCAGTGGCGTTAATGTTTCCTGGTGTCAACTTGTATTATTTCAGTACACATTGAAATGAGGATGCATCTTGCTGCCTTTCCAATGAAGCAAGTTTAATTTAGTAATAGGTGAAAAACCATCCTTACAAAGGTGTTAATCAGAGACTTGGCTTTGTGGACACTTTTCAGAGAACAAATTTGTTAGCATAAAAATAAAGCCAGAAAATGAAGAGCTGTTTAATCACTCAATTGGATTTTTTTGCCAGCATATTTCTTTTTCTCTGCAACCCACTGCTAAATTGTGCTTCCTAGCTGTTTTTTATAAAATCACTGAATCAAATCTAACTCTGATTACATCAAAGAAGGCCATGTACCCTACACCATAAGAGGAGGTTTGAAATTTTGACTTGTCTACTTAAATATCACCAAAATCTGATCACAAGGTTAATTACGTCCCTGGGTGGGATTGAACCACCAACCTTTTGGTCAATAGCCAAACACACTAACCGATTGCGCCACAGAGACACTTTGCAAAAGTCCATACTGACAAAGGCTAATAAGCATTCATCTAAAACGTTTCCTAGAAAAACTTTAAAAAGTCAATAATCTGGAGAGTTTTTGTAAGATGTTTCTTCCATCAACCAACGAAGAAACACATTGGTACTTTCCCATGATGAGTGAGTGCTTCAGGATCTCTTGCACTTACATGTGCAGCAGAGTACTGCAATGGAAGCATGCTGGGCCCATAACCCAGAGGTAGGCAGATTGAAACTATCCTCTGCTATATGCATTTTTTTTGTTAATTAAAGTAATCCAAAACTGGGATTGATATTTTGTCTCTTTTATTTTTACTTAAAGTACAATAACTTTTACCATTTTAATTTGTTTTAATAGTATATTGACAGTATTGTTTTCTTTCAAAAATCCACTTCATTTTCTTTACCCTATTATTAAAATGGTAATTGACAAAAACAAACTACATTGTCACCAGAAGAGCAATACAAAATGTACAAGTGATATATTAAAATCATCTTTCCAGCTTGAATTTCAATGATGCATTGGGTCAACAATTTTGTGAGAAACATCTTCACCCTTAAATAAAGATTTTCTTAATTCCTTACCTGTGTGCTAATTAGATATCACCTTGTTTTCACATTAAACAGACTTCCACATGAGAAAGCAGCAAGGATGCAGTGGCGTTAATGTTTCCTGGTGTCAACCTGTATTATTTCAGTAGACATTGAAATGAGGATACATCTTGCTGCCTTTCCAATGAAGCAAGTTTAATTTAGTAATAGGTGAAAAACCATTCCTACAAAGGTGTTAATAAGAGACTTGGCTTTGTGGACACTTTTCAGAGAACAAATTTGTTAGCATAAAAATAAAGCCAGAAAATGAAGAGCTGTTTAATCACGCAATTTGATTTTTTTGCCAGCATATTTCTTTTTCTCTGCAACCCAATGCTAAATTGTGCTTCCTAGATGTTTTTATAAAATCCCTGAATCAAATCTAACTCTGATTACATCAGAGAAGGCCAGGTACCCTACACCATAACAGGGGGTATGAAATTTGACTTGTCTACTTAAAGATCACCAAAATCTGATAACAAGGTCAATTACGTCCCTGGGTGGGATTGAACCACCAACCTTTTGGTTAATAGCCGTACACACTAACTGATTGCGCCACAGAGACACTTTGCAAAAGTACATACTGACAAATGCTAATAAGCATTCATCTAAAACGTTTCCTAGAAAAACTTAAAAAAGTCAATAATCTGGAGAGTTTTTGTAAGATGTTTCTTCTATCAACCAACGAAGAAACACATTGGTACTTTCCCATGATGAGTGAGTGCTTCAGGATCTCTTGCACTTACATGTGCAGCAGAGTACAGCAATGGAAGCATGCTGGGCCCATAACCCAGAGGTAGGCAGATTGAAACTATCCTCTGCTATATGCATTTTTTTGTTTGTTAATTAAAGTAATCCAAAACTGGGATTGATATTTTGGCTCTTTTATTTTTACTTAAAGTACAATAACTTTTACCATTTTAATTTGTTTTAATAGTATATTGACAGTATTGTTTTCTTTCAAAAATCCACTTCATTTTCTTTACCCTATTATTAAAATGGTAATTGACAAAAACAAACTACATTGTCACCAGAAGAGCAATACAAAATGTACAAGTGATATATTAAAATCATCTTTCCAGCTTGAATTTCAATGATGCATTGGGGCAACGATTTTGTGAGAAACATCTTCACCCTTAAATAAAGATTTTCTTAATTCCTTACCTGTGTGCTAATTAGATATCACCTTGTTTTCACATTAAACAGACTTCCACATGAGAAAGCAGCAAGGATGCAGTGGCGTTAATGTTTCCTGGTGTCAACCTGTATTATTTCAGTAGACATTGAAATGAGGATGCATCTTGCTGCCTTTCCAATGAAGCAAGTTTAATTTAGTAATAGGTGAAAAACCATCCTTACAAAGGTGTTAATCAGAGACTTGGCTTTGTGGACACTTTTCAGAGAACAAATTTGTTAGCATAAAAATAAAGCCAGAAAATAAAGAGCTGTTTAATCACTCAATTGGATTTTTCTGCCAGCATATTTTTTTTCTCTGCAACCCACTGCTAAATTGTGCTTCCTAGCTGTTTTTATAAAATCACTGAATCAAATCTAACTCTGATTACATCAGAGAAGGCCAGGTACCCTACACCATAACAGGGGGTTTGAAATTTTGACTTGTCTACTTAAAGATCACCAAAATCTGATAACAAGGTCAATTAGGTCCCTGGGTGCGATTGAACCACCAACCTTTTGGTTAATAGCCGTACATACTAACTGATTGCGCCACAGAGACACTTTGCAAAAGTCCATACTGACAAAGGCTAATAAGCATTCATCTAAAACGTTTCCTAGAAAAACTTTAAAAAGTCAATAATCTGGAGAGTTTTTGTAAGATGTTTCTTCCATTAACCAACGAAGAAACACATTGGTACTTTCCCATGATGAGTGAGTGCTTCAGGATCTCTTGAACTTACATGTGCAGCAGAGTACTGCAATGGAAGCATGCTGGGCCCATAACCCAGAGGTAGGCAGATTGAAACTATCCTCTGCTATATGCATTTTTTTTGTTAATTAAAGTAATCCAAAACTGGGATTGATATTTTGTCTCTTTTATTTTTACTTAAAGTACAATAACTTTTACCATTTTAATTTGTTTTAATAGTATATTGACAGTATTGTTGTCTTTCAAAAATCCACTTCATTTTCTTTACCCTATTATTAAAATGGTAATTGACAAAAACAAACTACATTGTCACCAGAAGAGCAATACAAAATGTACAAGTGATATATTAAAATCATCTTTCCAGCTTGAATTTCAATGATGCATTGGGTCAACAATTTTGTGAGAAACATCTTCTCCCTTAAATAAAGATTTTCTTAATTCCTTACCTGTGTGCTAATTAGATATCACCTTGTTTTCACATTAAACAGACTTCCACATGAGAAAGCAGCAAGGATGCAGTGGCGTTAATGTTTCCTGGTGTCAACTTGTATTATTTCAGTACACATTGAAATGAGGATGCATCTTGCTGCCTTTCCAATGAAGCAAGTTTAATTTAGTAATAGGTGAAAAACCATCCTTACAAAGGTGTTAATCAGAGACTTGGCTTTGTGGACACTTTTCAGAGAACAAATTTGTTAGCATAAAAATAAAGCCAGAAAATGAAGAGCTGTTTAATCACTCAATTGGATTTTTTTGCCAGCATATTTCTTTTTCTCTGCAACCCACTGCTAAATTGTGCTTCCTAGCTGTTTTTTATAAAATCACTGAATCAAATCTAACTCTGATTACATCAAAGAAGGCCATGTACCCTACACCATAAGAGGAGGTTTGAAATTTTGACTTGTCTACTTAAATATCACCAAAATCTGATCACAAGGTTAATTACGTCCCTGGGTGGGATTGAACCACCAACCTTTTGGTCAATAGCCAAACACACTAACCGATTGCGCCACAGAGACACTTTGCAAAAGTCCATACTGACAAAGGCTAATAAGCATTCATCTAAAACGTTTCCTAGAAAAACTTTAAAAAGTCAATAATCTGGAGAGTTTTTGTAAGATGTTTCTTCCATCAACCAACGAAGAAACACATTGGTACTTTCCCATGATGAGTGAGTGCTTCAGGATCTCTTGCACTTACATGTGCAGCAGAGTACTGCAATGGAAGCATGCTGGGCCCATAACCCAGAGGTAGGCAGATTGAAACTATCCTCTGCTATATGCATTTTTTTTGTTAATTAAAGTAATCCAAAACTGGGATTGATATTTTGTCTCTTTTATTTTTACTTAAAGTACAATAACTTTTACCATTTTAATTTGTTTTAATAGTATATTGACAGTATTGTTTTCTTTCAAAAATCCACTTCATTTTCTTTACCCTATTATTAAAATGGTAATTGACAAAAACAAACTACATTGTCACCAGAAGAGCAATACAAAATGTACAAGTGATATATTAAAATCATCTTTCCAGCTTGAATTTCAATGATGCATTGGGTCAACAATTTTGTGAGAAACATCTTCACCCTTAAATAAAGATTTTCTTAATTCCTTACCTGTGTGCTAATTAGATATCACCTTGTTTTCACATTAAACAGACTTCCACATGAGAAAGCAGCAAGGATGCAGTGGCATTAATGTTTCCTGGTGTCAACCTGTATTATTTCAGTAGACATTGAAATGAGGATACATCTTGCTGCCTTTCCAATGAAGCAAGTTTAATTTAGTAATAGGTGAAAAACCATCCCTACAAAGGTGTTAATCAGAGACTTGGCTTTGTGGACACTTTTCAGAGAACAAATTTGTTAGCATAAAAATAAAGCCAGAAAATGAAGAGCTGTTTAATCACGCAATTTGATTTTTTTGCCAGCATATTTCTTTTTCTCTGCAACCCAATGCTAAATTGTGCTTCCTAGATGTTTTTATAAAATCACATAATCAAATCTAACTCTGATTACATCAGAGAAGGCCAGGTACCCTACACCATAACAGGGGGTATGAAATTTGACTTGTCTACTTAAAGATCACCAAAATCTGATAACAAGGTCAATTACGTCCCTGAGTGGGATTGAACCACCAACCTTTTGGTTAATAGCCGTACACACTAACTGATTGCGCCACAGAGACACTTTGCAAAAGTACATACTGACAAATGCTAATAAGCATTCATCTAAAACGTTTCCTAGAAAAACTTAAAAAAGTCAATAATCTGGAGAGTTTTTGTAAGATGTTTCTTCTATCAACCAACGAAGAAACACATTTATACTTTCCCATGATGAGTGAGTGCTTCAGGATCTCTTGCACTTACATGTGCAGCAGAGTACAGCAATGGAAGCATGCTGGGCCCATAACCCAGAGGTAGGCAGATTGAAACTATCCTCTGCTATATGCATTTTTTTGTTTGTTAATTAAAGTAATCCAAAACTGGGATTGATATTTTGGCTCTTTTATTTTTACTTAAAGTACAATAACTTTTACCATTTTAATTTGTTTTAATAGTATATTGACAGTATTGTTTTCTTTCAAAAATCCACTTCATTTTCTTTACCCTATTATTAAAATGGTAATTGACAAAAACAAACTACATTGTCACCAGAAGAGCAATACAAAATGTACAAGTGATATATTAAAATCATCTTTCCAGCTTGAATTTCAATGATGCATTGGGGCAACGATTTTGTGAGAAACATCTTCACCCTTAAATAAAGATTTTCTTAATTCCTTACCTGTGTGCTAATTAGATATCACCTTGTTTTCACATTAAACAGACTTCCACATGAGAAAGCAGCAAGGATGCAGTGGCGTTAATGTTTCCTGGTGTCAACTTGTATTATTTCAGTACACATTGAAATGAGGATGCATCTTGCTGCCTTTCCAATGAAGCAAGTTTAATTTAGTAATAGGTGAAAAACCATCCTTACAAAGGTGTTAATCAGAGACTTGGCTTTGTGGACACTTTTCAGAGAACAAATTTGTTAGCATAAAAATAAAGCCAGAAAATGAAGAGCTGTTTAATCACTCAATTGGATTTTTTTGCCAGCATATTTCTTTTTCTCTGCAACCCACTGCTAAATTGTGCTTCCTAGCTGTTTTTTATAAAATCACTGAATCAAATCTAACTCTGATTACATCAAAGAAGGCCATGTACCCTACACCATAAGAGGAGGTTTGAAATTTTGACTTGTCTACTTAAATATCACCAAAATCTGATCACAAGGTTAATTACGTCCCTGGGTGGGATTGAACCACCAACCTTTTGGTCAATAGCCAAACACACTAACCGATTGCGCCACAGAGACACTTTGCAAAAGTCCATACTGACAAAGGCTAATAAGCATTCATCTAAAACGTTTCCTAGAAAAACTTTAAAAAGTCAATAATCTGGAGAGTTTTTGTAAGATGTTTCTTCCATCAACCAACGAAGAAACACATTGGTACTTTCCCATGATGAGTGAGTGCTTCAGGATCTCTTGCACTTACATGTGCAGCAGAGTACTGCAATGGAAGCATGCTGGGCCCATAACCCAGAGGTAGGCAGATTGAAACTATCCTCTGCTATATGCATTTTTTTTGTTAATTAAAGTAATCCAAAACTGGGATTGATATTTTGTCTCTTTTATTTTTACTTAAAGTACAATAACTTTTACCATTTTAATTTGTTTTAATAGTATATTGACAGTATTGTTTTCTTTCAAAAATCCACTTCATTTTCTTTACCCTATTATTAAAATGGTAATTGACAAAAACAAACTACATTGTCACCAGAAGAGCAATACAAAATGTACAAGTGATATATTAAAATCATCTTTCCAGCTTGAATTTCAATGATGCATTGGGTCAACAATTTTGTGAGAAACATCTTCACCCTTAAATAAAGATTTTCTTAATTCCTTACCTGTGTGCTAATTAGATATCACCTTGTTTTCACATTAAACAGACTTCCACATGAGAAAGCAGCAAGGATGCAGTGGCATTAATGTTTCCTGGTGTCAACCTGTATTATTTCAGTAGACATTGAAATGAGGATACATCTTGCTGCCTTTCCAATGAAGCAAGTTTAATTTAGTAATAGGTGAAAAACCATCCCTACAAAGGTGTTAATCAGAGACTTGGCTTTGTGGACACTTTTCAGAGAACAAATTTGTTAGCATAAAAATAAAGCCAGAAAATGAAGAGCTGTTTAATCACGCAATTTGATTTTTTTGCCAGCATATTTCTTTTTCTCTGCAACCCAATGCTAAATTGTGCTTCCTAGATGTTTTTATAAAATCACATAATCAAATCTAACTCTGATTACATCAGAGAAGGCCAGGTACCCTACACCATAACAGGGGGTATGAAATTTGACTTGTCTACTTAAAGATCACCAAAATCTGATAACAAGGTCAATTACGTCCCTGAGTGGGATTGAACCACCAACCTTTTGGTTAATAGCCGTACACACTAACTGATTGCGCCACAGAGACACTTTGCAAAAGTACATACTGACAAATGCTAATAAGCATTCATCTAAAACGTTTCCTAGAAAAACTTAAAAAAGTCAATAATCTGGAGAGTTTTTGTAAGATGTTTCTTCTATCAACCAACGAAGAAACACATTTATACTTTCCCATGATGAGTGAGTGCTTCAGGATCTCTTGCACTTACATGTGCAGCAGAGTACAGCAATGGAAGCATGCTGGGCCCATAACCCAGAGGTAGGCAGATTGAAACTATCCTCTGCTATATGCATTTTTTTGTTTGTTAATTAAAGTAATCCAAAACTGGGATTGATATTTTGGCTCTTTTATTTTTACTTAAAGTACAATAACTTTTACCATTTTAATTTGTTTTAATAGTATATTGACAGTATTGTTTTCTTTCAAAAATCCACTTCATTTTCTTTACCCTATTATTAAAATGGTAATTGACAAAAACAAACTACATTGTCACCAGAAGAGCAATACAAAATGTACAAGTGATATATTAAAATCATCTTTCCAGCTTGAATTTCAATGATGCATTGGGGCAACGATTTTGTGAGAAACATCTTCACCCTTAAATAAAGATTTTCTTAATTCCTTACCTGTGTGCTAATTAGATATCACCTTGTTTTCACATTAAACAGACTTCCACATGAGAAAGCAGCAAGGATGCAGTGGCGTTAATGTTTCCTGGTGTCAACCTGTATTATTTCAGTAGACATTGAAATGAGGATGCATCTTGCTGCCTTTCCAATGAAGCAAGTTTAATTTAGTAATAGGTGAAAAACCATCCTTACAAAGGTGTTAATCAGAGACTTGGCTTTGTGGACACTTTTCAGAGAACAAATTTGTTAGCATAAAAATAAAGCCAGAAAATAAAGAGCTGTTTAATCACTCAATTGGATTTTTCTGCCAGCATATTTTTTTTCTCTGCAACCCACTGCTAAATTGTGCTTCCTAGCTGTTTTTATAAAATCACTGAATCAAATCTAACTCTGATTACATCAGAGAAGGCCAGGTACCCTACACCATAACAGGGGGTTTGAAATTTTGACTTGTCTACTTAAAGATCACCAAAATCTGATAACAAGGTCAATTAGGTCCCTGGGTGGGATTGAACCACCAACCCTTTGGTTAATAGCCGTACATACTAACTGATTGCGCCACAGAGACACTTTACAAAAGTCCATACTGACAAAGGCTAATAAGCATTTAACTAAAACGTTTCCTAGAAAAACTTTAAAAAGTCAATAATCTGGAGAGTTTTTGTAAGATGTTTCTTCCATCAACCAACGAAGAAACACATTGGTACTTTCCCATGATGAGTGAGTGCTTCAGGATCTCTTGAACTTACATGTGCAGCAGAGTACTGCAATGGAAGCATGCTGGGCCCATAACCCAGAGGTAGGCAGATTGAAACTATCCTCTGCTATATGCATTTTTTTTTTGTTAATTAAAGTAATCCAAAACTGGGATTGATATTTTGTCTCTTTTATTTTTACTTAAAGTACAATAACTTTTACCATTTTAATTTGTTTTAATAGTATATTGACAGTATTGTTTTCTTTCAAAAATCCACTTCATTTTCTTTACCCTATTATTAAAATGGTAATTGACAAAAACAAACTACATTGTCACCAGAAGAGCAATACAAAATGTACAAGTGATATATTAAAATCATCTTTCCAGCTTGAATTTCAATGATGCATTGGGGCAACGATTTTGTGAGAAACATCTTCACCCTTAAATAAAGATTTTCTTAATTCCTTACCTGTGTGCTAATTAGATATCACCTTGTTTTCACATTAAACAGACTTCCACATGAGAAAGCAGCAAGGATGCAGTGGCGTTAATGTTTCCTGGTGTCAACCTGTATTATTTCAGTAGACATTGAAATGAGGATGCATCTTGCTGCCTTTCCAATGAAGCAAGTTTAATTTAGTAATAGGTGAAAAACCATCCTTACAAAGGTGTTAATCAGAGACTTGGCTTTGTGGACACTTTTCAGAGAACAAATTTGTTAGCATAAAAATAAAGCCAGAAAATAAAGAGCTGTTTAATCACTCAATTGGATTTTTCTGCCAGCATATTTTTTTTCTCTGCAACCCACTGCTAAATTGTGCTTCCTAGCTGTTTTTATAAAATCACTGAATCAAATCTAACTCTGATTACATCAGAGAAGGCCAGGTACCCTACACCATAACAGGGGGTTTGAAATTTTGACTTGTCTACTTAAAGATCACCAAAATCTGATAACAAGGTCAATTAGGTCCCTGGGTGCGATTGAACCACCAACCTTTTGGTAAATAGCCGTACATACTAACTGATTGCGCCACAGAGACACTTTGCAAAAGTCCATACTGACAAAGGCTAATAAGCATTCATCTAAAACGTTTCCTAGAAAAACTTTAAAAAGTCAATAATCTGGAGAGTTTTTGTAAGATGTTTCTTCCATTAACCAACGAAGAAACACATTGGTACTTTCCCATGATGAGTGAGTGCTTCAGGATCTCTTGAACTTACATGTGCAGCAGAGTACTGCAATGGAAGCATGCTGGGCCCATAACCCAGAGGTAGGCAGATTGAAACTATCCTCTGCTATATGCATTTTTTTTGTTAATTAAAGTAATCCAAAACTGGGATTGATATTTTGTCTCTTTTATTTTTACTTAAAGTACAATAACTTTTACCATTTTAATTTGTTTTAATAGTATATTGACAGTATTGTTTTCTTTCAAAAATCCACTTCATTTTCTTTACCCTATTATTAAAATGGTAATTGACAAAAACAAACTACATTGTCACCAGAAGAGCAATACAAAATGTACAAGTGATATATTAAAATCATCTTTCCAGCTTGAATTTCAATGATGCATTGGGTCAACAATTTTGTGAGAAACATCTTCTCCCTTAAATAAAGATTTTCTTAATTCCTTACCTGTGTGCTAATTAGATATCACCTTGTTTTCACATTAAACAGACTTCCACATGAGAAAGCAGCAAGGATGCAGTGGCATTAATGTTTCCTGGTGTCAACTTGTATTATTTCAGTAGACATTGAAATGAGGATGCATCTTGCTGCCTTTCCAATGAAGCAAGTTTAATTTAGTAATAGGTGAAAAACCATCCTTACAAAGGTGTTAATCAGAGACTTGGCTTTGTGGACACTTTTCAGAGAACAAATTTGTTAGCATAAAAATAAAGCCAGAAAATAAAGAGCTGTTTAATCACTCAATTGGATTTTTCTGCCAGCATATTTTTTTTCTCTGCAACCCACTGCTAAATTGTGCTTCCTAGCTGTTTTTATAAAATCACTGAATCAAATCTAACTCTGATTACATCAGAGAAGGCCAGGTACCCTACACCATAACAGGGGGTTTGAAATTTTGACTTGTCTACTTAAAGATCACCAAAATCTGATAACAAGGTCAATTAGGTCCCTGGGTGGGATTGAACCACCAACCCTTTGGTTAATAGCCGTACATACTAACTGATTGCGCCACAGAGACACTTTACAAAAGTCCATACTGACAAAGGCTAATAAGCATTTAACTAAAACGTTTCCTAGAAAAACTTTAAAAAGTCAATAATCTGGAGAGTTTTTGTAAGATGTTTCTTCCATCAACCAACGAAGAAACACATTGGTACTTTCCCATGATGAGTGAGTGCTTCAGGATCTCTTGAACTTACATGTGCAGCAGAGTACTGCAATGGAAGCATGCTGGGCCCATAACCCAGAGGTAGGCAGATTGAAACTATCCTCTGCTATATGCATTTTTTTTTTGTTAATTAAAGTAATCCAAAACTGGGATTGATATTTTGTCTCTTTTATTTTTACTTAAAGTACAATAACTTTTACCATTTTAATTTGTTTTAATAGTATATTGACAGTATTGTTTTCTTTCAAAAATCCACTTCATTTTCTTTACCCTATTATTAAAATGGTAATTGACAAAAACAAACTACATTGTCACCAGAAGAGCAATACAAAATGTACAAGTGATATATTAAAATCATATTTCCAGCTTGAATTTCAATGATGCATTGGGGCAACGATTTTGTGAGAAACATCTTCACCCTTAAATAAAGATTTTCTTAATTCCTTACCTGTGTGCTAATTAGATATCACCTTGTTTTCATATTAAATAGACTTCCACATGAGAAAGCAGCAAGGATGCAGTGGCGTTAATGTTTCCTGGTGTCAACTTGTATTATTTTAGTAGACATTGAAATGAGGATGCATCTTGCTGCCTTTCCAATGAAGCAAGTTTAATTTAGTAATAGGTGAAAAACCATCCTTACAAAGGTGTTAATCAGAGACTTGGCTTTGTGGACACTTTTCAGAGAACAAATTTGTTAGCATAAAAATAAAGCCAGAAAATGAAGAGCTGTTTAATCACTCAATTGGATTTTTCTGCCAGCATATTTTTTTTTTCTGCAACCCACTGCTAAATTGTGCTTCCTAGCTGTTTTTATAAAATCACTGAATCAAATCTAACTCTGATTACATCAGAGAAGGCCAGGTACCCTACACCATAACAGGGGGTTTGAAATTTTGACTTGTCTACTTAAAGATCACCAAAATCTGATAACAAGGTCAATTAGGTCCCTGGGTGGGATTGAACCACCAACCTTATGGTTAATAGCCGTACATACTAACCGATTGCGCCACAGAGACACTTTGCAAAAGTCCATACTGACAAAGGCTAATAAGCATTCATCTAAAACGTTTCCTAGAAAAACTTTAACAAGTCAATAATCTGGAGAGTTTTTGTAAGATGTTTCTTCCATCAACCAACGAAGAAACACATTGGTACTTTCCCATGATGAGTGAGTGCTTCAGGATCTCTTGCACTTACATGTGCAGCAGAGTACTGCAATGGAAGCATGCTGGGCCCATAACCCAGAGGTAGGCAGATTGAAACTATCCTCTGCTATATGCATTTTTTTTTTGTTAATTAAAGTAATCCAAAACTGGGATTGATATTTTGTCTCTTTTATTTTTACTTAAAGTACAATAACTTTTACCATTTTAATTTGTTTTAATAGTATATTGACAGTATTGTTTTCTTTCAAAAATCCACTTCATTTTCTTTACCCTATTATTAAAATGGTAATTGACAAAAACAAACTACATTGTCACCAGAAGAGCAATACAAAATGTACAAGTGATATATTAAAATCATATTTCCAGCTTGAATTTCAATGATGCATTGGGGCAACGATTTTGTGAGAAACATCTTCACCCTTAAATAAAGATTTTCTTAATTCCTTACCTGTGTGCTAATTAGATATCACCTTGTTTTCACATTAAACAGACTTCCACATGAGAAAGCAGCAAGGATGCAGTGGCGTTAATGTTTCCTGGTGTCAACCTGTATTATTTCAGTAGACATTGAAATGAGGATGCATCTTGCTGCCTTTCCAATGAAGCAAGTTTAATTTAGTAATAGGTGAAAAACCATCCTTACAAAGGTGTTAATCAGAGATTTGGCTTTGTGGACACTTTTCAGAGAACAAATTTGTTAGCATAAAAAAAAGCCAGAAAATAAAGAGCTGTTTAATCACTCAATTGGATTTTTCTGCCAGCATATTTTTTTTCTCTGCAACCCACTGCTAAATTGTGCTTCCTAGCTGTTTTTATAAAATCACTGAATCAAATCTAACTCTGATTACATCAGAGAAGGCCAGGTACCCTACACCATAACAGGGGGTTTGAAATTTTGACTTGTCTACTTAAAGATCACCAAAATCTGATAACAAGGTAAATTAGGTCCTGGGTGGGATTGAACCACCAACCTTTTGGTTAATAGCCGTACATACTAACTGATTGCGCCACAGAGACACTTTGCAAAAGTCCATACTGACAAAGGCTAATAAGCATTCATCTAAAACGTTTCCTAGAAAAACTTTAAAAAGTCAATAATCTGGAGAGTTTTTGTAAGATGTTTCTTCCATCAACCAACGAAGAAACACATTGGTACTTTCCCATGATGAGTGAGTGCTTCAGGATCTCTTGAACTTACATGTGCAGCAGAGTACTGAAATGGAAGCATGCTGGGCCCATAACCCAGAGGTAGGCAGATTGAAACTATCCTCTGCTATATGCATTTTTTTTTGTTAATTAAAGTAATCCAAAACTTGGATTGATATTTTGTCTCTTTTATTTTTACTTAAAGTACAATAACTTTTACCATTTTAATTTGTTTTAATAGTATATTGACAGTATTGTTTTCTTTCAAAAATCCACTTCATTTTCTTTACCCTATTATTAAAATGGTAATTGACAAAAACAAACTACATTGTCACCAGAAGAGCAATACAAAATGTACAAGTGATATATTAAAATCATCTTTCCAGCTTGAATTTCAATGATGCATTGGGGCAACGATTTTGTGAGAAACATCTTCACCCTTAAATAAAGATTTTCTTAATTCCTTACCTGTGTGCTAATTAGATATCACCTTGTTTTCACATTAAACAGACTTCCACATGAGAAAGCAGCAAGGATGCAGTGGCGTTAATGTTTCCTGGTGTCAACCTGTATTATTTCAGTAGACATTGAAATGAGGATGCATCTTGCTGCCTTTCCAATGAAGCAAGTTTAATTTAGTAATAGGTGAAAAACCATCCTTACAAAGGTGTTAATCAGAGACTTGGCTTTGTGGACACTTTTCAGAGAACAAATTTGTTAGCATAAAAATAAAGCCAGAAAATAAAGAGCTGTTTAATCACTCAATTGGATTTTTCTGCCAGCATATTTTTTTTCTCTGCAACCCACTGCTAAATTGTGCTTCCTAGCTGTTTTTATAAAATCACTGAATCAAATCTAACTCTGATTACATCAGAGAAGGCCAGGTACCCTACACCATAAAAGGGGGTTTGAAATTTTGACTTGTCTACTTAAAGATCACCAAAATCTGATAACAAGGTCAATTAGGTCCCTGGGTGGGATTGAACCACCAACCCTTTGGTTAATAGCCGTACATACTAACTGATTGCGCCACAGAGACACTTTACAAAAGTCCATACTGACAAAGGCTAATAAGCATTTAACTAAAACGTTTCCTAGAAAAACTTTAAAAAGTCAATAATCTGGAGAGTTTTTGTAAGATGTTTCTTCCATCAACCAACGAAGAAACACATTGGTACTTTCCCATGATGAGTGAGTGCTTCAGGATCTCTTGAACTTACATGTGCAGCAGAGTACTGCAATGGAAGCATGCTGGGCCCATAACCCAGAGGTAGGCAGATTGAAACTATCCTCTGCTATATGCATTTTTTTTTTGTTAATTAAAGTAATCCAAAACTGGGATTGATATTTTGTCTCTTTTATTTTTACTTAAAGTACAATAACTTTTACCATTTTAATTTGTTTTAATAGTATATTGACAGTATTGTTTTCTTTCAAAAATCCACTTCATTTTCTTTACCCTATTATTAAAATGGTAATTGACAAAAACAAACTACATTGTCACCAGAAGAGCAATACAAAATGTACAAGTGATATATTAAAATCATCTTTCCAGCTTGAATTTCAATGATGCATTGGGGCAACGATTTTGTGAGAAACATCTTCACCCTTAAATAAAGATTTTCTTAATTCCTTACCTGTGTGCTAATTAGATATCACCTTGTTTTCACATTAAACAGACTTCCACATGAGAAAGCAGCAAGGATGCAGTGGCGTTAATGTTTCCTGGTGTCAACCTGTATTATTTCAGTAGACATTGAAATGAGGATGCATCTTGCTGCCTTTCCAATGAAGCAAGTTTAATTTAGTAATAGGTGAAAAACCATCCTTACAAAGGTGTTAATCAGAGACTTGGCTTTGTGGACACTTTTCAGAGAACAAATTTGTTAGCATAAAAATAAAGCCAGAAAATAAAGAGCTGTTTAATCACTCAATTGGATTTTTCTGCCAGCATATTTTTTTTCTCTGCAACCCACTGCTAAATTGTGCTTCCTAGCTGTTTTTATAAAATCACTGAATCAAATCTAACTCTGATTACATCAGAGAAGGCCAGGTACCCTACACCATAACAGGGGGTTTGAAATTTTGACTTGTCTACTTAAAGATCACCAAAATCTGATAACAAGGTCAATTAGGTCCCTGGGTGCGATTGAACCACCAACCTTTTGGTAAATAGCCGTACATACTAACTGATTGCGCCACAGAGACACTTTGCAAAAGTCCATACTGACAAAGGCTAATAAGCATTCATCTAAAACGTTTCCTAGAAAAACTTTAAAAAGTCAATAATCTGGAGAGTTTTTGTAAGATGTTTCTTCCATTAACCAACGAAGAAACACATTGGTACTTTCCCATGATGAGTGAGTGCTTCAGGATCTCTTGAACTTACATGTGCAGCAGAGTACTGCAATGGAAGCATGCTGGGCCCATAACCCAGAGGTAGGCAGATTGAAACTATCCTCTGCTATATGCATTTTTTTTGTTAATTAAAGTAATCCAAAACTGGGATTGATATTTTGTCTCTTTTATTTTTACTTAAAGTACAATAACTTTTACCATTTTAATTTGTTTTAATAGTATATTGACAGTATTGTTTTCTTTCAAAAATCCACTTCATTTTCTTTACCCTATTATTAAAATGGTAATTGACAAAAACAAACTACATTGTCACCAGAAGAGCAATACAAAATGTACAAGTGATATATTAAAATCATCTTTCCAGCTTGAATTTCAATGATGCATTGGGTCAACAATTTTGTGAGAAACATCTTCTCCCTTAAATAAAGATTTTCTTAATTCCTTACCTGTGTGCTAATTAGATATCACCTTGTTTTCACATTAAACAGACTTCCACATGAGAAAGCAGCAAGGATGCAGTGGCATTAATGTTTCCTGGTGTCAACTTGTATTATTTCAGTAGACATTGAAATGAGGATGCATCTTGCTGCCTTTCCAATGAAGCAAGTTTAATTTAGTAATAGGTGAAAAACCATCCTTACAAAGGTGTTAATCAGAGACTTGGCTTTGTGGACACTTTTCAGAGAACAAATTTGTTAGCATAAAAATAAAGCCAGAAAATAAAGAGCTGTTTAATCACTCAATTGGATTTTTCTGCCAGCATATTTTTTTTCTCTGCAACCCACTGCTAAATTGTGCTTCCTAGCTGTTTTTATAAAATCACTGAATCAAATCTAACTCTGATTACATCAGAGAAGGCCAGGTACCCTACACCATAACAGGGGGTTTGAAATTTTGACTTGTCTACTTAAAGATCACCAAAATCTGATAACAAGGTCAATTAGGTCCCTGGGTGGGATTGAACCACCAACCCTTTGGTTAATAGCCGTACATACTAACTGATTGCGCCACAGAGACACTTTACAAAAGTCCATACTGACAAAGGCTAATAAGCATTTAACTAAAACGTTTCCTAGAAAAACTTTAAAAAGTCAATAATCTGGAGAGTTTTTGTAAGATGTTTCTTCCATCAACCAACGAAGAAACACATTGGTACTTTCCCATGATGAGTGAGTGCTTCAGGATCTCTTGAACTTACATGTGCAGCAGAGTACTGCAATGGAAGCATGCTGGGCCCATAACCCAGAGGTAGGCAGATTGAAACTATCCTCTGCTATATGCATTTTTTTTTTGTTAATTAAAGTAATCCAAAACTGGGATTGATATTTTGTCTCTTTTATTTTTACTTAAAGTACAATAACTTTTACCATTTTAATTTGTTTTAATAGTATATTGACAGTATTGTTTTCTTTCAAAAATCCACTTCATTTTCTTTACCCTATTATTAAAATGGTAATTGACAAAAACAAACTACATTGTCACCAGAAGAGCAATACAAAATGTACAAGTGATATATTAAAATCATATTTCCAGCTTGAATTTCAATGATGCATTGGGGCAACGATTTTGTGAGAAACATCTTCACCCTTAAATAAAGATTTTCTTAATTCCTTACCTGTGTGCTAATTAGATATCACCTTGTTTTCATATTAAATAGACTTCCACATGAGAAAGCAGCAAGGATGCAGTGGCGTTAATGTTTCCTGGTGTCAACTTGTATTATTTTAGTAGACATTGAAATGAGGATGCATCTTGCTGCCTTTCCAATGAAGCAAGTTTAATTTAGTAATAGGTGAAAAACCATCCTTACAAAGGTGTTAATCAGAGACTTGGCTTTGTGGACACTTTTCAGAGAACAAATTTGTTAGCATAAAAATAAAGCCAGAAAATGAAGAGCTGTTTAATCACTCAATTGGATTTTTCTGCCAGCATATTTTTTTTTTCTGCAACCCACTGCTAAATTGTGCTTCCTAGCTGTTTTTATAAAATCACTGAATCAAATCTAACTCTGATTACATCAGAGAAGGCCAGGTACCCTACACCATAACAGGGGGTTTGAAATTTTGACTTGTCTACTTAAAGATCACCAAAATCTGATAACAAGGTCAATTAGGTCCCTGGGTGGGATTGAACCACCAACCTTATGGTTAATAGCCGTACATACTAACCGATTGCGCCACAGAGACACTTTGCAAAAGTCCATACTGACAAAGGCTAATAAGCATTCATCTAAAACGTTTCCTAGAAAAACTTTAACAAGTCAATAATCTGGAGAGTTTTTGTAAGATGTTTCTTCCATCAACCAACGAAGAAACACATTGGTACTTTCCCATGATGAGTGAGTGCTTCAGGATCTCTTGCACTTACATGTGCAGCAGAGTACTGCAATGGAAGCATGCTGGGCCCATAACCCAGAGGTAGGCAGATTGAAACTATCCTCTGCTATATGCATTTTTTTTTTGTTAATTAAAGTAATCCAAAACTGGGATTGATATTTTGTCTCTTTTATTTTTACTTAAAGTACAATAACTTTTACCATTTTAATTTGTTTTAATAGTATATTGACAGTATTGTTTTCTTTCAAAAATCCACTTCATTTTCTTTACCCTATTATTAAAATGGTAATTGACAAAAACAAACTACATTGTCACCAGAAGAGCAATACAAAATGTACAAGTGATATATTAAAATCATATTTCCAGCTTGAATTTCAATGATGCATTGGGGCAACGATTTTGTGAGAAACATCTTCACCCTTAAATAAAGATTTTCTTAATTCCTTACCTGTGTGCTAATTAGATATCACCTTGTTTTCACATTAAACAGACTTCCACATGAGAAAGCAGCAAGGATGCAGTGGCGTTAATGTTTCCTGGTGTCAACCTGTATTATTTCAGTAGACATTGAAATGAGGATGCATCTTGCTGCCTTTCCAATGAAGCAAGTTTAATTTAGTAATAGGTGAAAAACCATCCTTACAAAGGTGTTAATCAGAGATTTGGCTTTGTGGACACTTTTCAGAGAACAAATTTGTTAGCATAAAAAAAAGCCAGAAAATAAAGAGCTGTTTAATCACTCAATTGGATTTTTCTGCCAGCATATTTTTTTTCTCTGCAACCCACTGCTAAATTGTGCTTCCTAGCTGTTTTTATAAAATCACTGAATCAAATCTAACTCTGATTACATCAGAGAAGGCCAGGTACCCTACACCATAACAGGGGGTTTGAAATTTTGACTTGTCTACTTAAAGATCACCAAAATCTGATAACAAGGTAAATTAGGTCCTGGGTGGGATTGAACCACCAACCTTTTGGTTAATAGCCGTACATACTAACTGATTGCGCCACAGAGACACTTTGCAAAAGTCCATACTGACAAAGGCTAATAAGCATTCATCTAAAACGTTTCCTAGAAAAACTTTAAAAAGTCAATAATCTGGAGAGTTTTTGTAAGATGTTTCTTCCATCAACCAACGAAGAAACACATTGGTACTTTCCCATGATGAGTGAGTGCTTCAGGATCTCTTGAACTTACATGTGCAGCAGAGTACTGAAATGGAAGCATGCTGGGCCCATAACCCAGAGGTAGGCAGATTGAAACTATCCTCTGCTATATGCATTTTTTTTTGTTAATTAAAGTAATCCAAAACTTGGATTGATATTTTGTCTCTTTTATTTTTACTTAAAGTACAATAACTTTTACCATTTTAATTTGTTTTAATAGTATATTGACAGTATTGTTTTCTTTCAAAAATCCACTTCATTTTCTTTACCCTATTATTAAAATGGTAATTGACAAAAACAAACTACATTGTCACCAGAAGAGCAATACAAAATGTACAAGTGATATATTAAAATCATCTTTCCAGCTTGAATTTCAATGATGCATTGGGGCAACGATTTTGTGAGAAACATCTTCACCCTTAAATAAAGATTTTCTTAATTCCTTACCTGTGTGCTAATTAGATATCACCTTGTTTTCACATTAAACAGACTTCCACATGAGAAAGCAGCAAGGATGCAGTGGCGTTAATGTTTCCTGGTGTCAACCTGTATTATTTCAGTAGACATTGAAATGAGGATGCATCTTGCTGCCTTTCCAATGAAGCAAGTTTAATTTAGTAATAGGTGAAAAACCATCCTTACAAAGGTGTTAATCAGAGACTTGGCTTTGTGGACACTTTTCAGAGAACAAATTTGTTAGCATAAAAATAAAGCCAGAAAATAAAGAGCTGTTTAATCACTCAATTGGATTTTTCTGCCAGCATATTTTTTTTCTCTGCAACCCACTGCTAAATTGTGCTTCCTAGCTGTTTTTATAAAATCACTGAATCAAATCTAACTCTGATTACATCAGAGAAGGCCAGGTACCCTACACCATAAAAGGGGGTTTGAAATTTTGACTTGTCTACTTAAAGATCACCAAAATCTGATAACAAGGTCAATTAGGTCCCTGGGTGGGATTGAACCACCAACCCTTTGGTTAATAGCCGTACATACTAACTGATTGCGCCACAGAGACACTTTACAAAAGTCCATACTGACAAAGGCTAATAAGCATTTAACTAAAACGTTTCCTAGAAAAACTTTAAAAAGTCAATAATCTGGAGAGTTTTTGTAAGATGTTTCTTCCATCAACCAACGAAGAAACACATTGGTACTTTCCCATGATGAGTGAGTGCTTCAGGATCTCTTGAACTTACATGTGCAGCAGAGTACTGCAATGGAAGCATGCTGGGCCCATAACCCAGAGGTAGGCAGATTGAAACTATCCTCTGCTATATGCATTTTTTTTTTTGTTAATTAAAGTAATCCAAAACTGGGATTGATATTTTGTCTCTTTTATTTTTACTTAAAGTACAATAACTTTTACCATTTTAATTTGTTTTAATAGTATATTGACAGTATTGTTTTCTTTCAAAAATCCACTTCATTTTCTTTACCCTATTATTAAAATGGTAATTGACAAAAACAAACTACATTGTCACCAGAAGAGCAATACAAAATGTACAAGTGATATATTAAAATCATCTTTCCAGCTTGAATTTCAATGATGCATTGGGGCAACGATTTTGTGAGAAACATCTTCACCCTTAAATAAAGATTTTCTTAATTCCTTACCTGTGTGCTAATTAGATATCACCTTGTTTTCACATTAAACAGACTTCCACATGAGAAAGCAGCAAGGATGCAGTGGCGTTAATGTTTCCTGGTGTCAACCTGTATTATTTCAGTAGACATTGAAATGAGGATGCATCTTGCTGCCTTTCCAATGAAGCAAGTTTAATTTAGTAATAGGTGAAAAACCATCCTTACAAAGGTGTTAATCAGAGACTTGGCTTTGTGGACACTTTTCAGAGAACAAATTTGTTAGCATAAAAATAAAGCCAGAAAATAAAGAGCTGTTTAATCACTCAATTGGATTTTTCTGCCAGCATATTTTTTTTCTCTGCAACCCACTGCTAAATTGTGCTTCCTAGCTGTTTTTATAAAATCACTGAATCAAATCTAACTCTGATTACATCAGAGAAGGCCAGGTACCCTACACCATAACAGGGGGTTTGAAATTTTGACTTGTCTACTTAAAGATCACCAAAATCTGATAACAAGGTCAATTAGGTCCCTGGGTGCGATTGAACCACCAACCTTTTGGTAAATAGCCGTACATACTAACTGATTGCGCCACAGAGACACTTTGCAAAAGTCCATACTGACAAAGGCTAATAAGCATTCATCTAAAACGTTTCCTAGAAAAACTTTAAAAAGTCAATAATCTGGAGAGTTTTTGTAAGATGTTTCTTCCATTAACCAACGAAGAAACACATTGGTACTTTCCCATGATGAGTGAGTGCTTCAGGATCTCTTGAACTTACATGTGCAGCAGAGTACTGCAATGGAAGCATGCTGGGCCCATAACCCAGAGGTAGGCAGATTGAAACTATCCTCTGCTATATGCATTTTTTTTGTTAATTAAAGTAATCCAAAACTGGGATTGATATTTTGTCTCTTTTATTTTTACTTAAAGTACAATAACTTTTACCATTTTAATTTGTTTTAATAGTATATTGACAGTATTGTTTTCTTTCAAAAATCCACTTCATTTTCTTTACCCTATTATTAAAATGGTAATTGACAAAAACAAACTACATTGTCACCAGAAGAGCAATACAAAATGTACAAGTGATATATTAAAATCATCTTTCCAGCTTGAATTTCAATGATGCATTGGGTCAACAATTTTGTGAGAAACATCTTCTCCCTTAAATAAAGATTTTCTTAATTCCTTACCTGTGTGCTAATTAGATATCACCTTGTTTTCACATTAAACAGACTTCCACATGAGAAAGCAGCAAGGATGCAGTGGCATTAATGTTTCCTGGTGTCAACTTGTATTATTTCAGTAGACATTGAAATGAGGATGCATCTTGCTGCCTTTCCAATGAAGCAAGTTTAATTTAGTAATAGGTGAAAAACCATCCTTACAAAGGTGTTAATCAGAGACTTGGCTTTGTGGACACTTTTCAGAGAACAAATTTGTTAGCATAAAAATAAAGCCAGAAAATAAAGAGCTGTTTAATCACTCAATTGGATTTTTCTGCCAGCATATTTTTTTTCTCTGCAACCCACTGCTAAATTGTGCTTCCTAGCTGTTTTTATAAAATCACTGAATCAAATCTAACTCTGATTACATCAGAGAAGGCCAGGTACCCTACACCATAACAGGGGGTTTGAAATTTTGACTTGTCTACTTAAAGATCACCAAAATCTGATAACAAGGTCAATTAGGTCCCTGGGTGGGATTGAACCACCAACCCTTTGGTTAATAGCCGTACATACTAACTGATTGCGCCACAGAGACACTTTACAAAAGTCCATACTGACAAAGGCTAATAAGCATTTAACTAAAACGTTTCCTAGAAAAACTTTAAAAAGTCAATAATCTGGAGAGTTTTTGTAAGATGTTTCTTCCATCAACCAACGAAGAAACACATTGGTACTTTCCCATGATGAGTGAGTGCTTCAGGATCTCTTGAACTTACATGTGCAGCAGAGTACTGCAATGGAAGCATGCTGGGCCCATAACCCAGAGGTAGGCAGATTGAAACTATCCTCTGCTATATGCATTTTTTTTTTGTTAATTAAAGTAATCCAAAACTGGGATTGATATTTTGTCTCTTTTATTTTTACTTAAAGTACAATAACTTTTACCATTTTAATTTGTTTTAATAGTATATTGACAGTATTGTTTTCTTTCAAAAATCCACTTCATTTTCTTTACCCTATTATTAAAATGGTAATTGACAAAAACAAACTACATTGTCACCAGAAGAGCAATACAAAATGTACAAGTGATATATTAAAATCATATTTCCAGCTTGAATTTCAATGATGCATTGGGGCAACGATTTTGTGAGAAACATCTTCACCCTTAAATAAAGATTTTCTTAATTCCTTACCTGTGTGCTAATTAGATATCACCTTGTTTTCATATTAAATAGACTTCCACATGAGAAAGCAGCAAGGATGCAGTGGCGTTAATGTTTCCTGGTGTCAACTTGTATTATTTTAGTAGACATTGAAATGAGGATGCATCTTGCTGCCTTTCCAATGAAGCAAGTTTAATTTAGTAATAGGTGAAAAACCATCCTTACAAAGGTGTTAATCAGAGACTTGGCTTTGTGGACACTTTCCAGAGAACAAATTTGTTAGCATAAAAATAAAGCCAGAAAATGAAGAGCTGTTTAATCACTCAATTGGATTTTTCTGCCAGCATATTTTTTTTTCTGCAACCCACTGCTAAATTGTGCTTCCTAGCTGTTTTTATAAAATCACTGAATCAAATCTAACTCTGATTACATCAGAGAAGGCCAGGTACCCTACACCATAACAGGGGGTTTGAAATTTTGACTTGTCTACTTAAAGATCACCAAAATCTGATAACAAGGTCAATTAGGTCCCTGGGTGGGATTGAACCACCAACCTTATGGTTAATAGCCGTACATACTAACCGATTGCGCCACAGAGACACTTTGCAAAAGTCCATACTGACAAAGGCTAATAAGCATTCATCTAAAACGTTTCCTAGAAAAACTTTAACAAGTCAATAATCTGGAGAGTTTTTGTAAGATGTTTCTTCCATCAACCAACGAAGAAACACATTGGTACTTTCCCATGATGAGTGAGTGCTTCAGGATCTCTTGCACTTACATGTGCAGCAGAGTACTGCAATGGAAGCATGCTGGGCCCATAACCCAGAGGTAGGCAGATTGAAACTATCCTCTGCTATATGCATTTTTTTTTTGTTAATTAAAGTAATCCAAAACTGGGATTGATATTTTGTCTCTTTTATTTTTACTTAAAGTACAATAACTTTTACCATTTTAATTTGTTTTAATAGTATATTGACAGTATTGTTTTCTTTCAAAAATCCACTTCATTTTCTTTAACCTATTATTAAAATGGTAATTGACAAAAACAAACTACATTGTCACCAGAAGAGCAATACAAAATGTACAAGTGATATATTAAAATCATATTTCCAGCTTGAATTTCAATGATGCATTGGGGCAACGATTTTGTGAGAAACATCTTCACCCTTAAATAAAGATTTTCTTAATTCCTTACCTGTGTGCTAATTAGATATCACCTTGTTTTCACATTAAACAGACTTCCACATGAGAAAGCAGCAAGGATGCAGTGGCGTTAATGTTTCCTGGTGTCAACCTGTATTATTTCAGTAGACATTGAAATGAGGATGCATCTTGCTGCCTTTCCAATGAAGCAAGTTTAATTTAGTAATAGGTGAAAAACCATCCTTACAAAGGTGTTAATCAGAGATTTGGCTTTGTGGACACTTTTCAGAGAACAAATTTGTTAGCATAAAAAAAAAGCCAGAAAATAAAGAGCTGTTTAATCACACAATTGGATTTTTCTGCCAGCATATTTTTTTTCTCTGCAACCCACTGCTAAATTGTGCTTCCTAGCTGTTTTTATAAAATCACTGAATCAAATCTAACTCTGATTACATCAGAGAAGGCCAGGTACCCTACACCATAACAGGGGGTTTGAAATTTTGACTTGTCTACTTAAAGATCACCAAAATCTGATAACAAGGTCAATTAGGTCCTGGGTGGGATTGAACCACCAACCTTTTGGTTAATAGCCGTACATACTAACTGATTGCGCCACAGAGACACTTTGCAAAAGTCCATACTGACAAAGGCTAATAAGCATTCATCTAAAACGTTTCCTAGAAAAACTTTAAAAAGTCAATAATCTGGAGAGTTTTTGTAAGATGTTTCTTCCATCAACCAACGAAGAAACACATTGGTACTTTCCCATGATGAGTGAGTGCTTCAGGATCTCTTGAACTTACATGTGCAGCAGAGTACTGAAATGGAAGCATGCTGGGCCCATAACCCAGAGGTAGGCAGATTGAAACTATCCTCTGCTATATGCATTTTTTTTTGTTAATTAAAGTAATCCAAAACTTGGATTGATATTTTGTCTCTTTTATTTTTACTTAAAGTACAATAACTTTTACCATTTTAATTTGTTTTAATAGTATATTGACAGTATTGTTTTCTTTCAAAAATCCACTTCATTTTCTTTACCCTATTATTAAAATGGTAATTGACAAAAACAAACTACATTGTCACCAGAAGAGCAATACAAAATGTACAAGTGATATATTAAAATCATCTTTCCAGCTTGAATTTCAATGATGCATTGGGTCAACGATTTTGTGAGAAACATCTTCACCCTTAAATAAAGATTTTCTTAATTCCTTACCTGTGTGCTAATTAGATATCACCTTGTTTTCACATTAAACAGACTTCCACATGAGAAAGCAGCAAGGATGCAGTGGCGTTAATGTTTCCTGGTGTCAACCTGTATTATTTCAGTAGACATTGAAATGAGGATGCATCTTGCTGCCTTTCCAATGAAGCAAGTTTAATTTAGTAATAGGTGAAAAACCATCCCTACAAAGGTGTTAATCAGAGACTTGGCTTTGTTAACACTTTTCAGAGAACAAATTTGTTAGCATAAAAATAAAGCCAGAAAATGAAGAGCTGTTTAATCACGCAATTTGATTTTTTTGCCAGCATATTTCTTTTTCTCTGCAACCCACTGCTAAATTGTGCTTCCTAGATGTTTTTATAAAATCACTGAATCAAATCTAACTCTGATTACATCAGAGAAGGCCAGGTACCCTACACCATAACAGGGGGTATGAAATTTGACTTGTCTACTTAAAGATCACCAAAATCTGATAACAAGGTCAATTAGGTCCCTGGGTGGGATTGAACCACCAACCTTTTGGTTAATAGCCGTACATACTAACTGATTGCGCCACAGAGACACTTTGCAAAAGTTCATACTGACAAAGGCTAATAAGCGTTCATCTAAAACGTTTCCTAGAAAAACTTAAAAAAGTCAATAATCTGGAGAGTTTTTGTAAAATGTTTCTTCTATCAACCAACGAAGAAACACATTGGTACTTTCCCATGATGAGTGAGTGCTTCAGGATCTCTTGCACTTACATGTGCAGCAGAGTACAGCAATGGAAGCATGCTGGGCCCATAACCCAGAGGTAGGCAGATTGAAACTATCCTCTGCTATATGCATTTTTTTGTTTGTTAATTAAAGTAATCCAAAACTGGGATTGATATTTTGTCTCTTTTATTTTTACTTAAAGTACAATAACTTTTACCATTTTAATTTGTTTTAATAGTATATTGACAGTATTGTTTTCTTTCAAAAATCCACTTCATTTTCTTTACCCTATTATTAAAATGGTAATTGACAAAAACAAACTACATTGTCACCAGAAGAGCAATACAAAATGTACAAGTGATATATTAAAATCATCTTTCCAGCTTGAATTTCAATGATGCATTGGGGCAACGATTTTGTGAGAAACATCTTCACCCTTAAATAAAGATTTTCTTAATTCCTTACCTGTGTGCTAATTAGATATCACCTTGTTTTCACATTAAACAGACTTCCACATGAGAAAGCAGCAAGGATGCAGTGGCGTTAATGTTTCCTGGTGTCAACTTGTATTATTTCAGTAGACATTGAAATGAGGATGCATCTTGCTGCCTTTCCAATGAAGCAAGTTTAATTTAGTAATAGGTGAAAAACCATCCTTACAAAGGTGTTAATCAGAGACTTGGCTTTGTGGACACTTTTCAGAGAACAAATTTGTTAGCATAAAAAAAAGCCAGAAAATGAAGAGCTGTTTAATCACTCGATTGGATTTTTCTGCCAGCATATTTTTTTTCTCTGCAACCCACTGCTAAATTGTGCTTCCTAGCTGTTTTTTATAAAATCACTGAATCAAATCTAACTCTGATTACATCAGAGAAGGCCAGGTACCCTACACAATAAGAGGGGGTTTGAAATTTTGACTTGTCTACTTAAATATCACCAAAATCTGATCACAAGGTCAATTACGTCCCTGGGTGGGATTGAACCACCAACCTTATGGTTAATAGCCGAACACACTAACCGATTGCGCCACAGAGACACTTTGCAAAAAGTACATACTGACAAAGGCTAATAAGCATACATCTAGAACGTTTCCTAGAAAAACATTAAAAAATCAATAATCTGGAGAGTTTTTGTAAGATGTTTCTTCCATCAACCAATGAATAAACACATTGGTACTTTCCCATGATGAGTGAGTGCTTCAGGATCTCTTGCACTTACATGTGCAGCAGAGTACTGCAATGGAAGCATGCTGGGCCCATAACCCAGAGGTAGGCAGATTAAAACTATCCTCTGCTATATGCATTTTTTTTTGTTAATTAAAGTAATCCAAAACTGGGATTGATATTTTGTCTCTTTTATTTTTACTTAAAGTACAATAACTTTTACCATTTTAATTTGTTTTAATAGTATATTGACAGTATTGTTTTCTTTCAAAAATCCACTTCATTTTCTTTACCCTATTATTAAAATGGTAATTGACAAAAACAAACTACATTGTCACCAGAAGAGCAATACAAAATGTACAAGTGATATATTAAAATCATATTTCCAGCTTGAATTTCAATGATGCATTGGGGCAACGATTTTGTGAGAAACATCTTCACCCTTAAATAAAGATTTTCTTAATTCCTTACCTGTGTGCTAATTAGATATCACCTTGTTTTCACATTAAACAGACTTCCACATGAGAAAGCAGCAAGGATGCAGTGGCGTTAATGTTTCCTGGTGTCAACTTGTATTATTTCAGTAGACATTGAAATGAGGATGCATCTTGCTGCCTTTCCAATGAATCAAGTTTAATTTAGTAATAGGTGAAAAACCATCCTTACAAAGGTGTTAATCAGAGACTTGGCTTTGTGGACACTTTTCAGAGAACAAATTTGTTAGCATAAAAATAAAGCCAGAAAATGAAGAGCTGTTTAATCACTCAATTGGATTTTTCTGCCAGCATATTTTTTTTCTCTGCAACCCACTGCTAAATTGTGCTTCCTAGCTGTTTTTATAAAATCACTGAATCAAATCTAACTCTGATTACATCAGAGAAGGCCTGGTGCCCTACACCATAACAGGGGATTTGAAATTTTGACTTGTCTACTTAAAGATCACCAAAATCTGATAACAAGGTCAATTAGGTCCCTGGGTGGGATTGAACCACCAACCTTATGGTTAATAGCCGTACATACTAACCGATTGCGCCACAGAGACACTTTGCGAAAGTCCATACTGACAAAGGCTAATAAGCATTCATCTAAAACGTTTCCTAGAAAAACTTTAAAAAGTCAATAATCTGGAGAGTTTTTGTAAGATGTTTCTTCCATCAACCAACGAAGAAACACATTGGTACTTTCCCATGATGAGTGAGTGCTTCAGGATCTCTTGCACTTACATGTGCAGCAGAGTACTGCAATGGAAGCATGCTGGGCCCATAACCCAGAGGTAGGCAGATTGAAACTATCCTCTGCTATATGCATTTTTTTTTGTTAATTAAAGTAATCCAAAACTGGGATTGATATTTTGTCTCTTTTATTTTTACTTAAAGTACAATAACTTTTACCATTTTAATTTGTTTTAATAGTATATTGACAGTATTGTTTTCTTTCAAAAATCCACTTCATTTTCTTTACCCTATTATTAAAATGGTAATTGACAAAAACAAACTACATTGTCACCAGAAGAGCAATACAAAATGTACAAGTGATATATTAAAATCATATTTCCAGCTTGAATTTCAATGATGCATTGGGGCAACGATTTTGTGAGAAACATCTTCACCCTTAAATAAAGATTTTCTTAATTCCTTACCTGTGTGCTAATTAGATATCACCTTGTTTTCACATTAAACAGACTTCCACATGAGAAAGCAGCAAGGATGCAGTGGCGTTAATGTTTCCTGGTGTCAACTTATATTATTTCAGTAGACATTGAAATGAGGATGCATCTTGCTGCCTTTCCAATGAATCAAGTTTAATTTAGTAATAGGTGAAAAACCATCCTTACAAAGGTGTTAATCAGAGACTTGGCTTTGTGGACACTTTTCAGAGAACAAATTTGTTAGCATAAAAATAAAGCCAGAAAATGAAGAGCTGTTTAATCACTCAATTGGATTTTTCTGCCAGCATATTTTTTTTCTCTGCAACCCACTGCTAAATTGTGCTTCCTAGCTGTTTTTATAAAATCACTGAATCAAATCTAACTCTGATTACATCAGAGAAGGCCTGGTGCCCTACACCATAACAGGGGGTTTGAAATTTTGACTTGTCTACTTAAAGATCACCAAAATCTGATAACAAGGTCAATTAGGTCCCTGGGTGGGATTGAACCACCAACCTTATGGTTAATAGCCGTACATACTAACCGATTGCGCCACAGAGACACTTTGCGAAAGTCCATACTGACAAAGGCTAATAAGCATTCATCTAAAACGTTTCCTAGAAAAACTTTAAAAAGTCAATAATCTGGAGAGTTTTTGTAAGATGTTTCTTCCATCAACCAACGAAGAAACACATTGGTACTTTCCCATGATGAGTGAGTGCTTCAGGATCTCCTGCACTTACATGTGCAGCAGAGTACTGCAATGGAAGCATGCTGGGCCCATAACCCAGAGGTAGGCAGATTGAAACTATCCTCTGCTATATGCATTTTTTTTTGTTAATTAAAGTAATCCAAAACTGGGATTGATATTTTGTCTCTTTTATTTTTACTTAAAGTACAATAACTTTTACCATTTTAATTTGTTTTAATAGTATATTGACAGTATTGTTTTCTTTCAAAAATCCACTTCATTTTCTTTACCCTATTATTAAAATGGTGATTGACAAAAACAAACTACATTGTCACCAGAAGAGCAATACAAAATGTACAAGTGATATATTAAAATCATCTTTCCAGCTTGAATTTCAATGATGCATTGGGGCAACGATTTTGTGAGAAACATCTTCACCCTTAAATAAAGATTTTCTTAATTCCTTACCTGTGTGCTAATTAGATATCACCTTGTTTTCACATTAAACAGACTTCCACATGAGAAAGCAGCAAGGATGCAGTGGCGTTAATGTTTCCTGGTGTCAACCTGTATTATTTCAGTAGACATTGAAATGAGGATACATCTTGCTGCCTTTCCAATGAAGCAAGTTTAATTTAGTAATAGGTGAAAAACCATCCCTACAAAGGTGTTAATCAGAGACTTGGCTTTGTGGACACTTTTCAGAGAACAAATTTGTTAGCATAAAAATAAAGCTAGAAAATGAAGAGCTGTTTAATCACGCAATTTGGTTTATTTGCCAGCATATTTCTTTTTCTCTGCAACCCACTGCTAAATTGTGCTTCCTAGATGTTTTTATAAAATCACTGAATCAAATCTATCTCTGATTACATCAGAGAAGGCCAGGTACCCTACACCATAACAGGGGGTATGAAATTTGACTTGTCTACTTAAAGATCACCAAAATCTGATAACAATGTCAATTACGTCCCTGGGTGGGATTGAACCACCAACCTTTTGGTTAATAGCCGTACACACTAACTGATTGCGCCACAGAGACACTTTGCAAAAAGTACATACTGACAAATGCTAATAAGCATTCATCTAAAACGTTTCCTAGAAAAACTTAAAAAAGTCAATAATCTGGAGAGTTTTTGTAAAATGTTTCTTCTATCAACCAACGAAGAAACACATTGGTACTTTCCCATGATGAGTGAGTGCTTCAGGATCTCTTGCACTTACATGTGCAGCAGAGTACAGCAATGGAAGCATGCTGGGCCCATAACCCAGAGGTAGTCAGATTGAAACTATCCTCTGCTATATGCATTTTTTGTTTGTTAATTAAAGTAATCCAAAACTGGGATTGATATTTTGTCTCTTTTATTTTTACTTAAAGTACAATAACTTTTACCATTTTAATTTGTTTTAATAGTATATTGACAGTATTGTTTTCTTTCAAAAATCCACTTCATTTTCTTTACCCTATTATTAAAATGGTAATTGACAAAAACAAACTACATTGTCACCAGAAGAGCAATACAAAATGTACAAGTGATATATTAAAATCATCTTTCCAGCTTGAATTTCAATGATGCATTGGGGCAACGATTTTGTGAGAAACATCTTCACCCTTAAATAAAGATTTTCTTAATTCCTTACCTGTGTGCTAATTAGATATCACCTTGTTTTCACATTAAACAGACTTCCACATGAGAAAGCAGCAAGGATGCAGTGGCGTTAATGTTTCCTGGTGTCAACCTGTATTATTTCAGTAGACATTGAAATGAGGATGCATCTTGCTGCCTTTCCAATGAAGCAAGTTTAATTTAGTAATAGGTGAAAAACCATTCTTACAAAGGTGTTAATCAGAGACTTGGCTTTGTGGACACTTTTCAGAGAACAAATTTGTTAGCATAAAAATAAAGCTAGAAAATGAAGAGATGTTTAATCACGCAATTTGATTTTTTTGCCAGCATATTTCTTTTTCTCTGCAACCCACTGCTAAATTGTGCTTCCTAGATGTTTTTATAAAATCACTGAATCAAATCTAACTCTGATTACATCAGAGAAGGCCAGGTACCCTACACCATAACAGGGGGTATGAAATTTGACTTGTCTACTTAAAGATCACCAAAATCTGATAACAAGGTCAACTAGGTCTCTGGGTGGGATTGAACCACCAACCTTTTGGTTAATAGCCATACATACTAACTGATTGCGCCACAGAGACACTTTGCAAAAGTCCATACTGACAAAGGCTAATAAGCATTCATCTAAAACGTTTCCTAGAAAAACTTTAAAAAGTCAATAATCTGGAGAGTTTTTGTAAGATGTTTCTTCCATCAACCAACGAAGAAACACATTGGTACTTTCCCATGATGAGTGAGTGCTTCAGGATCTCTTGAACTTACATGTGCAGCAGAGTACTGCAATGGAAGCATGCTGGGCCCATAACCCAGAGGTAGGCAGATTGAAACTATCCTCTGCTATATGCATTTTTTTTTTGTTAATTAAAGTAATCCAAAACTGGGATTGATATTTTGTCTCTTTTATTTTTACTTAAAGTACAATAACTTTTACCATTTTAATTTGTTTTAATAGTATATTGACAGTATTGTTTTCTTTCAAAAATCCACTTCATTTTCTTTACCCTATTATTAAAATGGTAATTGACAAAAACAAACTACATTGTCACCAGAAGAGCAATACAAAATGTACAAGTGATATATTAAAATCATCTTTCCAGCTTGAATTTCAATGATGCATTGGGTCAACAATTTTGTGAGAAACATCTTCACCCTTAAATAAAGATTTTCTTAATTCCTTACCTGTGTGCTAATTAGATATCACCTTGTTTTCACATTAAACAGACTTCCACATGAGAAAGCAGCAAGGATGCAGTGGCGTTAATGTTTCCTGGTGTCAACTTGTATTATTTCAGTAGACATTGAAATGAGGATGCATCTTGCTGCCTTTCCAATGAAGCAAGTTTAATTTAGTAATAGGTGAAAAACCATCCTTACAAAGGTGTTAATCAGAGACTTGGCTTTGTGGACACTTTTCAGAGAACAAATTTGTTAGCATAAAAAAAAGCCAGAAAATGAAGAGCTGTTTAATCACTCGATTGGATTTTTCTGCCAGCATATTTTTTTTCTCTGCAACCCACTGCTAAATTGTGCTTCCTAGCTGTTTTTTATAAAATCACTGAATCAAATCTAACTCTGATTACATCAGAGAAGGCCAGGTACCCTACACAATAAGAGGGGGTTTGAAATTTTGACTTGTCTACTTAAATATCACCAAAATCTGATCACAAGGTCAATTACGTCCCTGGGTGGGATTGAACCACCAACCTTTTGGTTAATAGCCGAACACACTAACCGATTGCGCCACAGAGACACTTTGCAAAAAGTACATACTGACAAAGGCTAATAAGCATACATCTAGAACGTTTCCTAGAAAAACATTAAAAAATCAATAATCTGGAGAGTTTTTGTAAGATGTTTCTTCCATCAACCAATGAATAAACACATTGGTACTTTCCCATGATGAGTGAGTGCTTCAGGATCTCTTGCACTTACATGTGCAGCAGAGTACTGCAATGGAAGCATGCTGGACCCATAACCCAGAGGTAGGCAGATTGAAACTATCCTTTGCTATATGCATTTTTTTTTGTTAATTTAAGTAATCAAAACTGGGATTGATATTTTTGCTCTTTTATTTTTACTTAAAGTACAATAACTTTTACCATTTTAATTTGTTTTAATAGTATATTGACAGTATAGTTTTCTTTCAAAAATCCACTTAATTTTCTTTACCCTATTATTAAAATGGTAATTGACAAAAAAAACTACATTGTCACCAGAAGTGCAATACAAAATGTACAAGTGATATATTAAAATCATCTTTCCAGCTTGAATTTCAATGATGCATTGGGGCAACAATTTTGTGAGAAACATCTTCACCCTTAAATAAAGATTTTCGTAATTTCTTACCTGTGTGCTAATTAGATATCACCTTGTTTTCACATTAAACAGACTTCCACATGAGAAAGCAGCAAGGATGCAGTGGCGTTAATGTTTCCTGGTGTCAACCTGTATTATTTCAGTAGACATTGAAATGAGGATGCATCTTGCTGCCTTTCCAATGAAGCAAGTTTAATTTAGTAATAGGTGAAAAACCATCCCTACAAAGGTGTTAATCAGAGACTTGGCTTTGTGGACACTTTTCAGAGAACAAATTTGTTAGCATAAAAATAAAGCCAGAAAATGAAGAGCTGTTTAATCACTCGATTGGATTTTTCTGCCAGCATATTTTTTTTCTCTGCAACCCACTGCTAAATTGTGCTTCCTAGCTGTTTTTTATAAAATCACTGAATCAAATCTAACTCTGATTACATCAGAGAAGGCCAGGTACCCTACACAATAAGAGGGGGTTTGAAATTTTGACTTGTCTACTTAAATATCACCAAAATCTGATCACAAGGTCAATTACGTCCCTGGGTGGGATTGAACCACCAACCTTTTGGTTAATAGCCGAACACACTAACCGATTGCGCCACAGAGACACTTTGCAAAAAGTACATACTGACAAAGGCTAATAAGCATACATCTAGAACGTTTCCTAGAAAAACATTAAAAAATCAATAATCTGGAGAGTTTTTGTAAGATGTTTCTTCCATCAACCAATGAATAAACACATTGGTACTTTCCCATGATGAGTGAGTGCTTCAGGATCTCTTGCACTTACATGTGCAGCAGAGTACTGCAATGGAAGCATGCTGGACCCATAACCCAGAGGTAGGCAGATTGAAACTATCCTTTGCTATATGCATTTTTTTTTGTTAATTTAAGTAATCAAAACTGGGATTGATATTTTTGCTCTTTTATTTTTACTTAAAGTACAATAACTTTTACCATTTTAATTTGTTTTAATAGTATATTGACAGTATAGTTTTCTTTCAAAAATCCACTTAATTTTCTTTACCCTATTATTAAAATGGTAATTGACAAAAAAAACTACATTGTCACCAGAAGTGCAATACAAAATGTACAAGTGATATATTAAAATCATCTTTCCAGCTTGAATTTCAATGATGCATTGGGGCAACAATTTTGTGAGAAACATCTTCACCCTTAAATAAAGATTTTCGTAATTTCTTACCTGTGTGCTAATTAGATATCACCTTGTTTTCACATTAAACAGACTTCCACATGAGAAAGCAGCAAGGATGCAGTGGCGTTAATGTTTCCTGGTGTCAACCTGTATTATTTCAGTAGACATTGAAATGAGGATGCATCTTGCTGCCTTTCCAATGAAGCAAGTTTAATTTAGTAATAGGTGAAAAACCATCCCTACAAAGGTGTTAATCAGAGACTTGGCTTTGTGGACACTTTTCAGAGAACAAATTTGTTAGCATAAAAATAAAGCCAGAAAATGAAGAGCTGTTTAATCACGCAATTTGATTTTTTTGCCAGCATATTTCTTTTTCTCTGCAACCCACTGCTAAATTGTGCTTCCTAGATGTTTTTATAAAATCACTGAATCAAATCTAACTCTGATTACATCAGAGAAGGCCAGGTACCCTACACCATAACAGGGGGTATGAAATTTGACTTGTCTACTTAAAGATCACCAAAATCTGATAACAAGGTCAATTAGGTCCCTGGGTGGGATTGAACCACCAACCTTTTGGTTAATAGCCATACATACTAACTGATTGCGCCACAGAGACACTTTGCAAAAGTTCATACTGACAAAGGCTAATAAGCATTCATCTAAAACGTTTCCTAGAAAAACTTTAAAAAGTCAATAATCTGGAGAGTTTTTGTAAGATGTTTCTTCCATCAACCAACGAAGAAACACATTGGTACTTTCCCATGATGAGTGAGTGCTTCAGGATCTCTTGCACTTACATGTGCAGCAGAGTACTGCAATGGAAGCATGCTGGGCCCATAACCCAGAGGTAGGCAGATTGAAACTATCCTCTGCTATATGCATTTTTTTTTGTTAATTAAAGTAATCCAAAACTGGGATTGATATTTTGTCTCTTTTATTTTTACTTAAAGTACAATAACTTTTACCATTTTAATTTGTTTTAATAGTATATTGACAGTATTGTTTTCTTTCAAAAATCCACTTCATTTTCTTTACCCTATTATTAAAATGGTAATTGACAAAAACAAACTACATTGTCACCAGAAGAGCAATACAAAATGTACAAGTGATATATTAAAATTATCTTTCCAGCTTGAATTTCAATGATGCATTGGGGCAACGATTTTGTGAGAAACATCTTCACCCTTAAATAAAGATTTTCTTAATTCCTTACCTGTGTGCTAATTAGATATCACCTTGTTTTCACATTAAACAGACTTCCACATGAGAAAGCAGCAAGGATGCAGTGGCGTTAATGTTTCCTGGTGTCAACTTGTATTATTTCAGTAGACATTGAAATGAGGATGCATCTTGCTGCCTTTCCAATGAATCAAGTTTAATTTAGTAATAGGTGAAAAACCATCCTTACAAAGGTGTTAATCAGAGACTTGGCTTTGTGGACACTTTTCAGAGAACAAATTTGTTAGCATAAAAATAAAGCCAGAAAATGAAGAGCTGTTTAATCACTCAATTGGATTTTTCTGCCAGCATATTTTTTTTTCTCTGCAACCCACTGCTAAATTGTGCTTCCTAGCTGTTTTTATAAAATCACTGAATCAAATCTAACTCTGATTACATCAGAGAAGGCCAGGTGCCCTACACCATAACAGGGGGTTTGAAATTTTGACTTGTCTACTTAAAGATCACCAAAATCTGATAACAAGGTCAATTAGGTCCCTGGGTGGGATTGAACCACCAACCTTATGGTTAATAGCCGTACATACTAACCGATTGCGCCACAGAGACACTTTGCGAAAGTCCATACTGACAAAGGCTAATAAGCATTCATCTAAAACGTTTCCTAGAAAAACTTTAAAAAGTCAATAATCTGGAGAGTTTTTGTAAGATGTTTCTTCCATCAACCAACGAAGAAACACATTGGTACTTTCCCATGATGAGTGAGTGCTTCAGGATCTCCTGCACTTACATGTGCAGCAGAGTACTGCAATGGAAGCATGCTGGGCCCATAACCCAGAGGTAGGCAGATTGAAACTATCCTCTGCTATATGCATTTTTTTTTGTTAATTAAAGTAATCCAAAACTGGGATTGATATTTTGTCTCTTTTATTTTTACTTAAAGTACAATAACTTTTACCATTTTAATTTGTTTTAATAGTATATTGACAGTATTGTTTTCTTTCAAAAATCCACTTCATTTTCTTTACCCTATTATTAAAATGGTGATTGACAAAAACAAACTACATTGTCACCAGAAGAGCAATACAAAATGTACAAGTGATATATTAAAATCATCTTTCCAGCTTGAATTTCAATGATGCATTGGGGCAACGATTTTGTGAGAAACATCTTCACCCTTAAATAAAGATTTTCTTAATTCCTTACCTGTGTGCTAATTAGATATCACCTTGTTTTCACATTAAACAGACTTCCACATGAGAAAGCAGCAAGAATGCAGTGGCGTTAATGTTTCCTGGTGTCAACCTGTATTATTTCAGTAGACATTGAAATGAGGATACATCTTGCTGCCTTTCCAATGAAGCAAGTTTAATTTAGTAATAGGTGAAAAACCATCCCTACAAAGGTGTTAATCAGAGACTTGGCTTTGTGGACACTTTTCAGAGAACAAATTTGTTAGCATAAAAATAAAGCTAGAAAATGAAGAGCTGTTTAATCACGCAATTTGGTTTTTTTGCCAGCATATTTCTTTTTCTCTGCAACCCACTGCTAAATTGTGCTTCCTAGATGTTTTTATAAAATCACTGAATCAAATCTAACTCTGATTACATCAGAGAAGGCCAGGTACCCTACACCATAACAGGGGGTATGAAATTTGACTTGTCTACTTAAAGATCACCAAAATCTGATAACAATGTCAATTACGTCCCTGGGTGGGATTGAACCACCAACCTTTTTGTTAATAGCCGTACACACTAACTGATTGCGCCACAGAGACACTTTGCAAAAAGTACATACTGACAAATGCTAATAAGCATTCATCTAAAACGTTTCCTAGAAAAACTTAAAAAAGTCAATAATCTGGAGAGTTTTTGTAAGATGTTTCTTCTATCAACCAACGAAGAAACACATTGGTACTTTCCCATGATGAGTGAGTGCTTCAGGATCTCTTGAACTTACATGTGCAGCAGAGTACTGCAATGGAAGCATGCTGGGCTCATAACCGAGAGGTAGGCAGATTGAAACTATCCTCTGCTATATGCATTTTTTGTTTGTTAATTAAAGTAATCCAAAACTGGGATTGATATTTTGTCTCTTTTATTTTTACTTAAAGTACAATAACTTTTACCATTTTAATTTGTTTTAATAGTATATTGACAGTATTGTTTTCTTTCAAAAATCCACTTCATTTTCTTTACCCTATTATTAAAATGGTAATTGACAAAAACAAACTACATTGTCACCAGAAGAGCAATACAAAATGTACAAGTGATATATTAAAATCATCTTTCCAGCTTGAATTTCAATGATGCATTGGGGCAACGATTTTGTGAGAAACATCTTCACCCTTAAATAAAGATTTTCTTAATTCCTTACCTGTGTGCTAATTAGATATCACCTTGTTTTCACATTAAACAGACTTCCACATGAGAAAGCAGCAAGGATGCAGTGGCGTTAATGTTTCCTGGTGTCAACCTGTATTATTTCAGTAGACATTGAAATGAGGATGCATCTTGCTGCCTTTCCAATGAAGCAAGTTTAATTTAGTAATAGGTGAAAAACCATTCTTACAAAGGTGTTAATCAGAGACTTGGCTTTGTGGACACTTTTCAGAGAACAAATTTGTTAGCATAAAAATAAAGCCAGAAAATGAAGAGCTGTTTAATCACGCAATTTGATTTTTTTGCCAGCATATTTCTTTTTCTCTGCAACCCACTGCTAAATTGTGCTTCCTAGATGTTTTTATAAAATCACTGAATCAAATCTAACTCTGATTACATCAGAGAAGGCCAGGTACCCTACACCATAACAGGGGGTATGAAATTTGACTTGTCTACTTAAAGATCACCAAAATCTGATAACAAGGTCAACTAGGTCTCTGGGTGGGATTGAACCACCAACCTCTTGGTTAATAGCCATACATACTAACTGATTGCGCCACAGAGACACTTTGCAAAAGTCCATACTGACAAAGGATAATAAGCATTCATCTAAAACGTTTCCTAGAAAAACTTTAAAAAGTCAATAATCGGGAGAGTTTTTGTAAGATGTTTCTTCCATCAACCAACGAAGAAACACATTGGTACTTTCCCATGATGAGTGAGTGCTTCAGGATCTCTTGAACTTACATGTGCAGCAGAGTACTGCAATGGAAGCATGCTGGGCCCATAACCCAGAGGTAGGCAGATTGAAACTATCCTCTGCTATATGCATTTTTTTTTTGTTAAAGTAATCCAAAACTGGGATTGATATTTTGTCTCTTTTATTTTTACTTAAAGTACAATAACTTTTACCATTTTTATTTGTTTTAATAGTATATTGACAGTATTGTTTTCTTTCAAAAATCCACTTCATTTTCTTTACCCTATTATTAAAATGGTAATTGACAAAAACAAACTACATTGTCACCAGAAGAGCAATACAAAATGTACAAGTGATATATTAAAATCATCTTTCCAGCTTGAATTTCAATGATGCATTGGGTCAACAATTTTGTGAGAAACATCTTCACCCTTAAATAAAGATTTTCTTAATTCCTTACCTGTGTGCTAATTAGATATCACCTTGTTTTCACATTAAACAGACTTCCACATGAGAAAGCAGCAAGGATGCAGTGGCGTTAATGTTTCCTGGTGTCAACTTGTATTATTTCAGTAGACATTGAAATGAGGATGCATCTTGCTGCCTTTCCAATGAAGCAAGTTTAATTTAGTAATAGGTGAAAAACCATCCTTACAAAGGTGTTAATCAGAGACTTGGCTTTGTGGACACTTTTCAGAGAACAAATTTGTTAGCATAAAAAAAAGCCAGAAAATGAAGAGCTGTTTAATCACTCGATTGGATTTTTCTGCCAGCATATTTTTTTTCTCTGCAACCCACTGCTAAATTGTGCTTCCTAGCTGTTTTTTATAAAATCACTGAATCAAATCTAACTCTGATTACATCAGAGAAGGCCAGGTACCCTACACAATAAGAGGGGGTTTGAAATTTTGACTTGTCTACTTAAATATCACCAAAATCTGATCACAAGGTCAATTACGTCCCTGGGTGGGATTGAACCACCAACCTTTTGGTTAATAGCCGAACACACTAACCGATTGCGCCACAGAGACACTTTGCAAAAAGTACATACTGACAAAGGCTAATAAGCATACATCTAGAACGTTTCCTAGAAAAACATTAAAAAATCAATAATCTGGAGAGTTTTTGTAAGATGTTTCTTCCATCAACCAATGAATAAACACATTGGTACTTTCCCATGATGAGTGAGTGCTTCAGGATCTCTTGCACTTACATGTGCAGCAGAGTACTGCAATGGAAGCATGCTGGACCCATAACCCAGAGGTAGGCAGATTGAAACTATCCTTTGCTATATGCATTTTTTTTTGTTAATTTAAGTAATCAAAACTGGGATTGATATTTTTGCTCTTTTATTTTTACTTAAAGTACAATAACTTTTACCATTTTAATTTGTTTTAATAGTATATTGACAGTATAGTTTTCTTTCAAAAATCCACTTAATTTTCTTTACCCTATTATTAAAATGGTAATTGACAAAAAAAACTACATTGTCACCAGAAGTGCAATACAAAATGTACAAGTGATATATTAAAATCATCTTTCCAGCTTGAATTTCAATGATGCATTGGGGCAACAATTTTGTGAGAAACATCTTCACCCTTAAATAAAGATTTTCGTAATTTCTTACCTGTGTGCTAATTAGATATCACCTTGTTTTCACATTAAACAGACTTCCACATGAGAAAGCAGCAAGGATGCAGTGGCGTTAATGTTTCCTGGTGTCAACCTGTATTATTTCAGTAGACATTGAAATGAGGATGCATCTTGCTGCCTTTCCAATGAAGCAAGTTTAATTTAGTAATAGGTGAAAAACCATCCCTACAAAGGTGTTAATCAGAGACTTGGCTTTGTGGACACTTTTCAGAGAACAAATTTGTTAGCATAAAAATAAAGCCAGAAAATGAAGAGCTGTTTAATCACGCAATTTGATTTTTTTGCCAGCATATTTCTTTTTCTCTGCAACCCACTGCTAAATTGTGCTTCCTAGATGTTTTTATAAAATCACTGAATCAAATCTAACTCTGATTACATCAGAGAAGGCCAGGTACCCTACACCATAACAGGGGGTATGAAATTTGACTTGTCTACTTAAAGATCACCAAAATCTGATAACAAGGTCAATTAGGTCCCTGGGTGGGATTGAACCACCAACCTTTTGGTTAATAGCCGAACATACTAACTGATTGCGCCACAGAGACACTTTGCAAAAGTTCATACTGACAAAGGCTAATAAGCATTCATCTAAAACGTTTCCTAGAAAAACTTTAAAAAGTCAATAATCTGGAGAGTTTTTGTAAGATGTTTCTTCCATCAACCAACGAAGAAACACATTGGTACTTTCCCATGATGAGTGAGTGCTTCAGGATCTCTTGCACTTACATGTGCAGCAGAGTACTGCAATGGAAGCATGCTGGGCCCATAACCCAGAGGTAGGCAGATTGAAACTATCCTCTGCTATATGCATTTTTTTTTGTTAATTAAAGTAATCCAAAACTGGGATTGATATTTTGGCTCTTTTATTTTTACTTAAAGTACAATAACTTTTACCATTTTAATTTGTTTTAATAGTATATTGACAGTATTGTTTTCTTTCAAAAATCCACTTCATTTTCTTTACCCTATTATTAAAATGGTAATTGACAAAAACAAACTACATTGTCACCAGAAGAGCAATACAAAATGTACAAGTGATATATTAAAATCATCTTTCCAGCTTGAATTTCAATGATGCATTGGGGCAACGATTTTGTGAGAAACATCTTCACCCTTAAATAAAGATTTTCTTAATTCCTTACCTGTGTGCTAATTAGATATCACCTTGTTTTCACATTAAACAGACTTCCACATGAGAAAGCAGCAAGGATGCAGTGGCGTTAATGTTTCCTGGTGTCAACCTGTATTATTTCAGTAGACATTGAAATGAGGATGCATCTTGCTGCCTTTCCAATGAAGCAAGTTTAATTTAGTAATAGGTGAAAAACCATCCTTACAAAGGTGTTAATCAGAGACTTGGCTTTGTGGACACTTTTCAGAGAACAAATTTGTTAGCATAAAAATAAAGCCAGAAAATAAAGAGCTGTTTAATCACTCAATTGGATTTTTCTGCCAGCATATTTTTTTTCTCTGCAACCCACTGCTAAATTGTGCTTCCTAGCTGTTTTTATAAAATCACTGAATCAAATCTAACTCTGATTACATCAGAGAAGGCCAGGTACCCTACACCATAACAGGGGGTTTGAAATTTTGACTTGTCTACTTAAAGATCACCAAAATCTGATAACAAGGTCAATTAGGTCCCTGGGTGCGATTGAACCACCAACCTTTTGGTTAATAGCCGTACATACTAACTGATTGCGCCACAGAGACACTTTGCAAAAGTCCATACTGACAAAGGCTAATAAGCATTCATCTAAAACGTTTCCTAGAAAAACTTTAAAAAGTCAATAATCTGGAGAGTTTTTGTAAGATGTTTCTTCCATCAACCAACGAAGAAACACATTGGTACTTTCCCATGATGAGTGAGTGCTTCAGGATCTCTTGCACTTACATGTGCAGCAGAGTACTGCAATGGAAGCATGCTGGGCCCATAACCCAGAGGTAGGCAGATTGAAACTATCCTCTGCTATATGCATTTTTTTTTTGTTAATTAAAGTAATCCAAAACTGGGATTGATATTTTGTCTCTTTTATTTTTACTTAAAGTACAATAACTTTTACCATTTTAATTTGTTTTAATAGTATATTGACAGTATTGTTTTCTTTCAAAAATCCACTTCATTTTCTTTACCCTATTATTAAAATGGTAATTGACAAAAACAAACTACATTGTCACCAGAAGAGCAATACAAAATGTACAAGTGATATATTAAAATCATATTTCCAGCTTGAATTTCAATGATGCATTGGGGCAACGATTTTGTGAGAAACATCTTCACCCTTAAATAAAGATTTTCTTAATTCCTTACCTGTGTGCTAATTAGATATCACCTTGTTTTCACATTAAACAGACTTCCACATGAGAAAGCAGCAAGGATGCAGTGGCGTTAATGTTTCCTGGTGTCAACTTGTATTATTTCAGTAGACATTGAAATGAGGATGCATCTTGCTGCCTTTCCAATGAATCAAGTTTAATTTAGTAATAGGTGAAAAACCATCCTTACAAAGGTGTTAATCAGAGACTTGGCTTTGTGGACACTTTTCAGAGAACAAATTTGTTAGCATAAAAATAAAGCCAGAAAATGAAGAGCTGTTTAATCACTCAATTGGATTTTTCTGCCAGCATATTTTTTTTCTCTGCAACCCACTGCTAAATTGTGCTTCCTAGCTGTTTTTATAAAATCACTGAATCAAATCTAACTCTGATTACATCAGAGAAGGCCAGGTGCCCTACACCATAACAGGGGGTTTGAAATTTTGACTTGTCTACTTAAAGATCACCAAAATCTGATAACAAGGTCAATTAGGTCCCTGGGTGGGATTGAACCACCAACCTTATGGTTAATAGCCGTACATACTAACCGATTGCGCCACAGAGACACTTTGCGAAAGTCCATACTGACAAAGGCTAATAAGCATTCATCTAAAACGTTTCCTAGAAAAACTTTAAAAAGTCAATAATCTGGAGAGTTTTTGTAAGATGTTTCTTCCATCAACCAACGAAGAAACACATTGGTACTTTCCCATGATGAGTGAGTGCTTCAGGATCTCCTGCACTTACATGTGCAGCAGAGTACTGCAATGGAAGCATGCTGTGCCCATAACCCAGAGGTAGGCAGATTGAAACTATCCTCTGCTATATGCATTTTTTTTTGTTAATTAAAGTAATCCAAAACTGGGATTGATATTTTGTCTCTTTTATTTTTACTTAAAGTACAATAACTTTTACTATTTTAATTTGTTTTAATAGTATATTGACAGTATTGTTTTCTTTCAAAAATCCACTTCATTTTCTTTACCCTATTATTAAAATGGTGATTGACAAAAACAAACTACATTGTCACCAGAAGAGCAATACAAAATGTACAAGTGATATATTAAAATCATCTTTCCAGCTTGAATTTCAATGATGCATTGGGGCAACGATTTTGTGAGAAACATCTTCACCCTTAAATAAAGATTTTCTTAATTCCTTACCTGTGTGCTAATTAGATATCACCTTGTTTTCACATTAAACAGACTTCCACATGAGAAAGCAGCAAGGATGCAGTGGCGTTAATGTTTCCTGGTGTCAACCTGTATTATTTCAGTAGACATTGAAATGAGGATACATCTTGCTGCCTTTCCAATGAAGCAAGTTTAATTTAGTAATAGGTGAAAAACCATCCCTACAAAGGTGTTAATCAGAGACTTGGCTTTGTGGACACTTTTCAGAGAACAAATTTGTTAGCATAAAAATAAAGCTAGAAAATGAAGAGCTGTTTAATCACGCAATTTGGTTTTTTTGCCAGCATATTTCTTTTTCTCTGCAACCCACTGCTAAATTGTGCTTCCTAGATGTTTTTATAAAATCACTGAATCAAATCTAACTCTGATTACATCAGAGAAGGCCAGGTACCCTACACCATAACAGGGGGTATGAAATTTGACTTGTCTACTTAAAGATCACCAAAATCTGATAACAATGTCAATTACGTCCCTGGGTGGGATTGAACCACCAACCTTTTGGTTAATAGCCGTACACACTAACTGATTGCGCCACAGAGACACTTTGCAAAAAGTACATACTGACAAATGCTAATAAGCATTCATCTAAAACGTTTCCTAGAAAAACTTAAAAAAGTCAATAATCTGGAGAGTTTTTGTAAGATGTTTCTTCTATCAACCAACGAAGAAACACATTGGTACTTTCCCATGATGAGTGAGTGCTTCAGGATCTCTTGCACTTACATGTGCAGCAGAGTACAGCAATGGAAGCATGCTGGGCCCATAACCCAGAGGTAGGCAGATTGAAACTATCCTCTGCTATATGCATTTTTTTTTTGTTAATTAAAGTAATCCAAAACTGGGATTGATATTTTGTCTCTTTTATTTTTACTTAAAGTACAATAACTTTTACCATTTTAATTTGTTTTAATAGTATATTGACAGTATTGTTTTCTTTCAAAAATCCACTTCATTTTCTTTACCCTATTATTAAAATGGTAATTGACAAAAACAAACTACATTGTCACCAGAAGAGCAATACAAAATGTACAAGTGATATATTAAAATCATATTTCCAGCTTGAATTTCAATGATGCATTGGGGCAACGATTTTGTGAGAAACATCTTCACCCTTAAATAAAGATTTTCTTAATTCCTTACCTGTGTGCTAATTAGATATCACCTTGTTTTCACATTAAACAGACTTCCACATGAGAAAGCAGCAAGGATGCAGTGGCGTTAATGTTTCCTGGTGTCAACTTGTATTATTTCAGTAGACATTGAAATGAGGATGCATCTTGCTGCCTTTCCAATGAATCAAGTTTAATTTAGTAATAGGTGAAAAACCATCCTTACAAAGGTGTTAATCAGAGACTTGGCTTTGTGGACACTTTTCAGAGAACAAATTTGTTAGCATAAAAATAAAGCCAGAAAATGAAGAGCTGTTTAATCACTCAATTGGATTTTTCTGCCAGCATATTTTTTTTCTCTGCAACCCACTGCTAAATTGTGCTTCCTAGCTGTTTTTATAAAATCACTGAATCAAATCTAACTCTGATTACATCAGAGAAGGCCAGGTGCCCTACACCATAACAGGGGGTTTGAAATTTTGACTTGTCTACTTAAAGATCACCAAAATCTGATAACAAGGTCAATTAGGTCCCTGGGTGGGATTGAACCACCAACCTTATGGTTAATAGCCGTACATACTAACCGATTGCGCCACAGAGACACTTTGCGAAAGTCCATACTGACAAAGGCTAATAAGCATTCATCTAAAACGTTTCCTAGAAAAACTTTAAAAAGTCAATAATCTGGAGAGTTTTTGTAAGATGTTTCTTCCATCAACCAACGAAGAAACACATTGGTACTTTCCCATGATGAGTGAGTGCTTCAGGATCTCCTGCACTTACATGTGCAGCAGAGTACTGCAATGGAAGCATGCTGGGCCCATAACCCAGAGGTAGGCAGATTGAAACTATCCTCTGCTATATGCATTTTTTTTTGTTAATTAAAGTAATCCAAAACTGGGATTGATATTTTGTCTCTTTTATTTTTACTTAAAGTACAATAACTTTTACTATTTTAATTTGTTTTAATAGTATATTGACAGTATTGTTTTCTTTCAAAAATCCACTTCATTTTCTTTACCCTATTATTAAAATGGTGATTGACAAAAACAAACTACATTGTCACCAGAAGAGCAATACAAAATGTACAAGTGATATATTAAAATCATCTTTCCAGCTTGAATTTCAATGATGCATTGGGGCAACGATTTTGTGAGAAACATCTTCACCCTTAAATAAAGATTTTCTTAATTCCTTACCTGTGTGCTAATTAGATATCACCTTGTTTTCACATTAAACAGACTTCCACATGAGAAAGCAGCAAGGATGCAGTGGCGTTAATGTTTCCTGGTGTCAACCTGTATTATTTCAGTAGACATTGAAATGAGGATACATCTTGCTGCCTTTCCAATGAAGCAAGTTTAATTTAGTAATAGGTGAAAAACCATCCCTACAAAGGTGTTAATCAGAGACTTGGCTTTGTGGACACTTTTCAGAGAACAAATTTGTTAGCATAAAAATAAAGCTAGAAAATGAAGAGCTGTTTAATCACGCAATTTGGTTATTTTGCCAGCATATTTCTTTTTCTCTGCAACCCACTGCTAAATTGTGCTTCCTAGATGTTTTTATAAAATCACTGAATCAAATCTAACTCTGATTACATCAGAGAAGGCCAGGTACCCTACACCATAACAGGGGGTATGAAATTTGACTTGTCTACTTAAAGATCACCAAAATCTGATAACAATGTCAATTACGTCCCTGGGTGGGATTGAACCACCAACCTTTTGGTTAATAGCCGTACACACTAACTGATTGCGCCACAGAGACACTTTGCAAAAAGTACATACTGACAAATGCTAATAAGCATTCATCTAAAACGTTTCCTAGAAAAACTTAAAAAAGTCAATAATCTGGAGAGTTTTTGTAAGATGTTTCTTCTATCAACCAACGAAGAAACACATTGGTACTTTCCCATGATGAGTGAGTGCTTCAGGATCTCTTGCACTTACATGTGCAGCAGAGTACAGCAATGGAAGCATGCTGGGCCCATAACCCAGAGGTAGGCAGATTGAAACTATCCTCTGCTATATGCATTTTTTTGTTTGTTAATTAAAGTAATCCAATACTGGGATTGATATTTTGGCTCTTTTATTTTTACTTAAAGTACAATAACTTTTACCATTTTAATTTGTTTTAATAGTATATTGACAGTATTGTTTTCTTTCAAAAATCCACTTAATTTTCTTTACCCTATTATTAAAATGGTAATTGACAAAAACAAACTACATTGTCACCAGAAGAGCAATACAAAATGTTCAAGTGATATATTAAAATCATCTTTCCAGCTTGAATTTCAATGATGCATTGGGGCAACGATTTTGTGAGAAACATCTTCACCCTTAAATAAAGATTTTCTTAATTCCTTACCTGTGTGCTAATTAGATATCACCTTGTTTTCACATTAAACAGACTTCCACATGAGAAAGCAGCAAGGATGCAGTGGCGTTAATGTTTCCTGGTGTCAACCTGTATTATTTCAGTAGACATTGAAATGAGGATGCATCTTGCTGCCTTTCCAATGAAGCAAGTTTAATTTAGTAATAGGTGAAAAACCATCCCTACAAAGGTGTTAATCAGAGACTTGGCTTTGTGGACACTTTTCAGAGAACAAATATGTTAGCATAAAAATAAAGCCAGAAAATGAAGAGCTGTTTAATCACGCAATTTGATTTTTTTGCCAGCATATTTTTTTTTCTCTGCAACCCACTGCTAAATTGTGCTTCCTAGATGTTTTTATAAAATCACTGAATCAAATCTAACTCTGATTACATCAGAGAAGGCCAGGTACCCTACACCATAACAGGGGGTATGAAATTTGACTTGTCTACTTAAAGATCACCAAAATCTGATAACAAGGTCAATTAGGTCCCTGGGTGGGATTGAACCACCAACCTTTTGGTTAATAGCCATACATACTAACTGATTGCGCCACAGAGACACTTTGCAAAAGTTCATACTGACAAAGGCTAATAAGCATTCATCTAAAACGTTTCCTAGAAAAACTTAAAAAAGTCAATAATCTGGAGAGTTTTTGTAAGATGTTTCTTCTATCAACCAACGAAGAAACACATTGGTACTTTCCCATGATGAGTGAGTGCTTCAGGATCTCTTGCACTTACATGTGCAGCAGAGTACAGCAATGGAAGCATGCTGGGCCCATAACCCAGAGGTAGGCAGATTGAAACTATCCTCTGCTATATGCATTTTTTGTTTGTTAATTAAAGTAATCCAAAACTGGGATTGATATTTTGTCTCTTTTATTTTTACTTAAAGTACAATAACTTTTACCATTTTAATTTGTTTTAATAGTATATTGACAGTATTGTTTTCTTTCAAAAATCCACTTCATTTTCTTTACCCTATTATTAAAATGGTAATTGACAAAAACAAACTACATTGTCACCAGAAGAGCAATACAAAATGTACAAGTGATATATTAAAATCATCTTTCCAGCTTGAATTTCAATGATGCATTGGGGCAACGATTTTGTGAGAAACATCTTCACCCTTAAATAAAGATTTTCTTAATTCCTTACCTGTGTGCTAATTAGATATCACCTTGTTTTCACATTAAACAGACTTCCACATGAGAAAGCAGCAAGGATGCAGTGGCGTTAATGTTTCCTGGTGTCAACCTGTATTATTTCAGTAGACATTGAAATGAGGATGCATCTTGCTGCCTTTCCAATGAAGCAAGTTTAATTTAGTAATAGGTGAAAAACCATCCTTACAAAGGTGTTAATCAGAGACTTGGCTTTGTGGACACTTTTCAGAGAACAAATTTGTTAGCATAAAAATAAAGCCAGAAAATGAAGAGCTGTTTAATCACGCAATTTGATTTTTTTGCCAGCATATTTCTTTTTCTCTGCAACCCACTGCTAAATTGTGCTTCCTAGATGTTTTTATAAAATCACTGAATCAAATCTAACTCTGATTACATCAGAGAAGGCCAGGTACCCTACACCATAACAGGGGGTATGAAATTTGACTTGTCTACTTAAAGATCACCAAAATCTGATAACAATGTCAATTACGTCCCTGGGTGGGATTGAACCACCAACCTTTTGGTTAATAGCCGTACACACTAACTGATTGCGCCACAGAGACACTTTGCAAAAATTACATACTGACAAATGCTAATAAGCATTCATCTAAAACGTTTCCTAGAAAAACTTAAAAAAGTCAATAATCTGGAGAGTTTTTGTAAGATGTTTCTTCCATCAACCAACGAAGAAACACATTGGTACTTTCCCATGATGAGTGAGTGCTTCAGGATCTCTTGCACTTACATGTGCAGCAGAGTACTGCAATGGAAGCATGCTGGGCCCATAACCCAGAGGTAGGCAGATTGAAACTATCCTCTGCTATATGCATTTTTTTTTGTTAATTAAAGTAATCCAAAACTGGGATTGATATTTTGGCTCTTTTATTTTTACTTAAAGTACAATAACTTTTACCATTTTAATTTGTTTTAATAGTATATTGACAGTATTGTTTTCTTTCAAAAATCCACTTCATTTTCTTTACCCTATTATTAAAATGGTAATTGACAAAAACAAACTACATTGTCACCAGAAGAGCAATACAAAATGTACAAGTGATATATTAAAATCATCTTTCCAGCTTGAATTTCAATGATGCATTGGGGCAACGATTTTGTGAGAAACATCTTCACCCTTAAATAAAGATTTTCTTAATTCCTTACCTGTGTGCTAATTAGATATCACCTTGTTTTCACATTAAACAGACTTCCACATGAGAAAGCAGCAAGGATGCAGTGGCGTTAATGTTTCCTGGTGTCAACCTGTATTATTTCAGTAGACATTGAAATGAGGATGCATCTTGCTGCCTTTCCAATGAAGCAAGTTTAATTTAGTAATAGGTGAAAAACCATCCTTACAAAGGTGTTAATCAGAGACTTGGCTTTGTGGACACTTTTCAGAGAACAAATTTGTTAGCATAAAAATAAAGCCAGAAAATAAAGAGCTGTTTAATCACTCAATTGGATTTTTCTGCCAGCATATTTTTTTTCTCTGCAACCCACTGCTAAATTGTGCTTCCTAGCTGTTTTTATAAAATCACTGAATCAAATCTAACTCTGATTACATCAGAGAAGGCCAGGTACCCTACACCATAACAGGGGATTTGAAATTTTGACTTGTCTACTTAAAGATCACCAAAATCTGATAACAAGGTCAATTAAGTCCCTGGGTGCGATTGAACCACCAACCTTTTGGTTAATAGCCGTACATACTAACTGATTGCGCCACAGAGACACTTTGCGAAAGTCCATACTGACAAAGGCTAATAAGCATTCATCTAAAACGTTTCCTAGAAAAACTTTAAAAAGTCAATAATCTGGAGAGTTTTTGTAAGATGTTTCTTCCATCAACCAACGAAGAAACACATTGGTACTTTCCCATGATGAGTGAGTGCTTCAGGATCTCTTGCACTTACATGTGCAGCAGAGTACTGCAATGGAAGCATGCTGGGCCCATAACCCAGAGGTAGGCAGATTGAAACTATCCTCTGCTATATGCATTTTTTTTTGTTAATTAAAGTAATCCAAAACTGGGATTGATATTTTGTCTCTTTTATTTTTACTTAAAGTACAATAACTTTTACCATTTTAATTTGTTTTAATAGTATATTGACAGTATTGTTTTCTTTCAAAAATCCACTTCATTTTCTTTACCCTATTATTAAAATGGTAATTGACAAAAACAAACTACATTGTCACCAGAAGAGCAATACAAAATGTACAAGTGATATATTAAAATCATCTTTCCAGCTTGAATTTCAATGATGCATTGGGGCAACGATTTTGTGAGAAACATCTTCACCCTTAAATAAAGATTTTCTTAATTCCTTACCTGTGTGCTAATTAGATATCACCTTGTTTTCACATTAAACAGACTTCCACATGAGAAAGCAGCAAGGATGCAGTGGCGTTAATGTTTCCTGGTGTCAACCTGTATTATTTCAGTAGACATTGAAATGAGGATGCATCTTGCTGCCTTTCCAATGAAGCAAGTTTAATTTAGTAATAGGTGAAAAACCATCCTTACAAAGGTGTTAATCAGAGACTTGGCTTTGTGGACACTTTTCAGAGAACAAATTTGTTAGCATAAAAATAAAGCCAGAAAATGAAGAGCTGTTTAATCACGCAATTTGATTTTTTTGCCAGCATATTTCTTTTTCTCTGCAACCCACTGCTAAATTGTGCTTCCTAGATGTTTTTATAAAATCACTGAATCAAATCTAACTCTGATTACATCAGAGAAGGCCAGGTACCCTACACCATAACAGGGGGTATGAAATTTGACTTGTCTACTTAAAGATCACCAAAATCTGATAACAAGGTCAATTACGTCCCTGGGTGGGATTGAACCACCAACCTTTTGGTTAATAGCCGTACACACTAACTGATTGCGCCACAGAGACACTTTGCAAAAGTACATACTGACAAATGCTAATAAGCATTCATCTAAAACGTTTCCTAGAAAAACTTAAAAAAGTCAATAATCTGGAGAGTTTTTGTAAGATGTTTCTTCTATCAACCAACGAAGAAACACATTGGTACTTTCCCATGATGAGTGAGTGCTTCAGGATCTCTTGCACTTACATGTGCAGCAGAGTACAGCAATGGAAGCATGCTGGGCCCATAACCCAGAGGTAGGCAGATTGAAACTATCCTCTGCTATATGCATTTTTTGTTTGTTAATTAAAGTAATCCAAAACTGGGATTGATATTTTGTCTCTTTTATTTTTACTTAAAGTACAATAACTTTTACCATTTTAATTTGTTTTAATAGTATATTGACAGTATTGTTTTCTTTCAAAAATCCACTTCATTTTCTTTACCCTATTATTAAAATGGTAATTGACAAAAACAAACTACATTGTCACCAGAAGAGCAATACAAAATGTACAAGTGATATATTAAAATCATCTTTCCAGCTTGAATTTCAATGATGCATTGGGGCAACGATTTTGTGAGAAACATCTTCACCCTTAAATAAAGATTTTCTTAATTCCTTACCTGTGTGCTAATTAGATATCACCTTGTTTTCACATTAAACAGACTTCCACATGAGAAAGCAGCAAGGATGCAGTGGCGTTAATGTTTCCTGGTGTCAACCTGTATTATTTCAGTAGACATTGAAATGAGGATGCATCTTGCTGCCTTTCCAATGAAGCAAGTTTAATTTAGTAATAGGTGAAAAACCATCCTTACAAAGGTGTTAATCAGAGACTTGGCTTTGTGGACACTTTTCAGAGAACAAATTTGTTAGCATAAAAATAAAGCCAGAAAATGAAGAGCTGTTTAATCACGCAATTTGATTTTTTTGCCAGCATATTTCTTTTTCTCTGCAACCCACTGCTAAATTGTGCTTCCTAGATGTTTTTATAAAATCACTGAATCAAATCTAACTCTGATTACATCAGAGAAGGCCAGGTACCCTACACCATAACAGGGGGTATGAAATTTGACTTGTCTACTTAAAGATCACCAAAATCTGATAACAATGTCAATTACGTCCCTGGGTGGGATTGAACCACCAACCTTTTGGTTAATAGCCGTACACACTAACTGATTGCGCCACAGAGACACTTTGCAAAAATTACATACTGACAAATGCTAATAAGCATTCATCTAAAACGTTTCCTAGAAAAACTTAAAAAAGTCAATAATCTGGAGAGTTTTTGTAAGATGTTTCTTCCATCAACCAACGAAGAAACACATTGGTACTTTCCCATGATGAGTGAGTGCTTCAGGATCTCTTGCACTTACATGTGCAGCAGAGTACTGCAATGGAAGCATGCTGGGCCCATAACCCAGAGGTAGGCAGATTGAAACTATCCTCTGCTATATGCATTTTTTTTTGTTAATTAAAGTAATCCAAAACTGGGATTGATATTTTGGCTCTTTTATTTTTACTTAAAGTACAATAACTTTTACCATTTTAATTTGTTTTAATAGTATATTGACAGTATTGTTTTCTTTCAAAAATCCACTTCATTTTCTTTACCCTATTATTAAAATGGTAATTGACAAAAACAAACTACATTGTCACCAGAAGAGCAATACAAAATGTACAAGTGATATATTAAAATCATCTTTCCAGCTTGAATTTCAATGATGCATTGGGGCAACGATTTTGTGAGAAACATCTTCACCCTTAAATAAAGATTTTCTTAATTCCTTACCTGTGTGCTAATTAGATATCACCTTGTTTTCACATTAAACAGACTTCCACATGAGAAAGCAGCAAGGATGCAGTGGCGTTAATGTTTCCTGGTGTCAACCTGTATTATTTCAGTAGACATTGAAATGAGGATGCATCTTGCTGCCTTTCCAATGAAGCAAGTTTAATTTAGTAATAGGTGAAAAACCATCCTTACAAAGGTGTTAATCAGAGACTTGGCTTTGTGGACACTTTTCAGAGAACAAATTTGTTAGCATAAAAATAAAGCCAGAAAATAAAGAGCTGTTTAATCACTCAATTGGATTTTTCTGCCAGCATATTTTTTTTCTCTGCAACCCACTGCTAAATTGTGCTTCCTAGCTGTTTTTATAAAATCACTGAATCAAATCTAACTCTGATTACATCAGAGAAGGCCAGGTACCCTACACCATAACAGGGGGTTTGAAATTTTGACTTGTCTACTTAAAGATCACCAAAATCTGATAACAAGGTCAATTAGGTCCCTGGGTGGGATTGAACCACCAACCCTTTGGTTAATGGCCGTACATACTAACTGATTGCGCCACAGAGACACTTTGCAAAAGTCCATACTGACAAAGGCTAATAAGCATTTAACTAAAACGTTTCCTAGAAAAACTTTAAAAAGTCAATAATCTGGAGAGTTTTTGTAAGATGTTTCTTCCATCAACCAACGAAGAAACACATTGGTACTTTCCCATGATGAGTGAGTGCTTCAGGATCTCTTGAACTTACATGTGCAGCAGAGTACAGCAATGGAAGCATGCTGGGCCCATAACCCAGAGGTAGGCAGATTGAAACTATCCTCTGCTATATGCATTTTTTTTTTGTTAATTAAAGTAATCCAAAACTGGGATTGATATTTTGTCTCTTTTATTTTTACTTAAAGTACAATAACTTTTACCATTTTAATTTGTTTTAATAGTATATTGACAGTATTGTTTTCTTTCATAAATCCACTTCATTTTCTTTACCCTATTATTAAAATGGTAATTGACTAAAACAAACTACATTGTCACCAGAAGAGCAATACAAAATGTACAAGTGATATATTAAAATCATCTTTCCAGCTTGAATTTCAATGATGCATTGGGTCAACAATTTTGTGAGAAACATCTTCACCCTTAAATAAAGATTTTCTTAATTCCTTACCTGTGTGCTAATTATATATCACCTTGTTTTCACATTAAACAGACTTCCACATGAGAAAGCAGCAAGGATGCAGTGGCGTTAATGTTTCCTGGTGTCAACTTGTATTATTTCAGTAGACATTGAAATGAGGATGCATCTTGCTGCCTTTCCAATGAAGCAAGTTTAATTTAGTAATAGGTGAAAAACCATCCTTACAAAGGTGTTAATCAGAGACTTGGCTTTGTGGACACTTTTCAGAGAACAAATTTGTTAGCATAAAAATAAAGCCAGAAAATGAAGAGCTGTTTAATCACTCGATTGGATTTTTCTGCCAGCATATTTTTTTTCTCTGCAACCCACTGCTAAATTGTGCTTCCTAGCTGTTTTTTATAAAATCACTGAATCAAATCTAACTCTGATTACATCAGAGAAGGCCATGTACCCTACACCATAAGAGGAGGTTTGACATTTTGACTTGTCTACTTAAATATCACCAAAATCTGATCACAAGGTTAATTACGTCCCTGGGTGGGATTGAACCACCAACCTTTTGGTTAATAGCCAAACACACTAACCGATTGCGCCACAGAGACACTTTGCAAAAAGTACATACTGACAAAGGCTAATAAGCATACATCTAGAACGTTTCCTAGAAAAACATTAAAAAATCAATAATCTGGAGAGTTTTTGTAAGATGTTTCTTCCATCAACCAACGAATAAACACATTGGTACTTTCCCATGATGAGTGAGTGCTTCAGGATCTCTTGCACTTACATGGGCAGCAGAGTACTGCAATGGAAGCATGCTGGACCCATAACCCAGAGGTAGGCAGATTGAAACTATCCTTTGCTATATGCATTTTTTTTGTTAATTTAAGTAATCAAAACTGGGATTGATATTTTTGCTCTTTTATTTTTACTTAAAGTACAATAACTTTTACCATTTTAATTTGTTTTAATAGTATATTGACAGTATAGTTTTCTTTCAAAAATCCACTTAATTTTCTTTACCCTGTTATTAAAATGGTAATTGACAAAAAAACTACATTGTCACCAGAAGAGCAATACAAAATGTACAAGTGATATATTAAAATCATCTTTCCAGCTTGAATTTCAATGATGCATTGGGGCAACAATTTTGTGAGAAACATCTTCACCCTTAAATAAAGATTTTCGTAATTCCTTACCTGTGTGCTAATTAGATATCACCTTGTTTTCACATTAAACAGACTTCCACATGAGAAAGCAGCAAGGATGCAGTGGCGTTAATGTTTCCTGGTGTCAACCTGTATTATTTCAGTAGACATTGAAATGAGGATGCATCTTGCTGCCTTTCCAATGAAGCAAGTTTAATTTAGTAATAGGTGAAAAACCATCCTTACAAAGGTGTTAATCAGAGACTTGGCTTTGTGGACACTTTTCAGAGAACAAATTTGTTAGCATAAAAATAAAGCCAGAAAATGAAGAGCTGTTTAATCACGCAATTTGATTTTTTTGCCAGCATATTTCTTTTTCTCTGCAACCCACTGCTAAATTGTGCTTCCTAGATGTTTTTATAAAATCACTGAATCAAATCTAATTACATCAGAGCAGGCCAGGTACCCTACACCATAACAGGGGGTATGAAATTTGACTTGTCTACTTAAAGATCACCAAAATCTGATAACAAGGTCAATTAGGTCCCTGGGTGGGATTGAACCACCAACCTTTTGGTTAATAGCCATACATACTAACTGATTGCACCACAGAGACACTTTGCAAAAGTTCATACTGACAAAGGCTAATAAGCATTCATCTAAAACGTTTCCTAGAAAAACTTTAAAAAGTCAATAATCTGGAGAGTTTTTGTAAGATGTTTCTTCCATCAACCAACGAAGAAACACATTGGTACTTTCCCATGATGAGTGAGTGCTTCAGGATCTCTTGCACTTACATGTGCAGCAGAGTACAGCAATGGAAGCATGCTGGGCCCATAACCCAGAGGTAGGCAGATTGAAACTATCCTCTGCTATATGCATTTTTTTGTTTGTTAATTAAAGTAATCCAAAACTGGGATTGATATTTTGGCTCTTTTATTTTTACTTAAAGTACAATAACTTTTACCATTTTAATTTGTTTTAATAGTATATTGACAGTATTGTTTTCTTTCAAAAATCCACTTAAATTTCTTTACCCTATTATTAAAATGGTAATTGACAAAAACAAACTACATTGTCACCAGAAGAGCAATACAAAATGTACAAGTGATATATTAAAATCATCTTTCCAGCTTGAATTTCAATGATGCATTGGGGCAACGATTTTGTGAGAAACATCTTCACCCTTAAATAAAGATTTTCTTAATTCCTTACCTGTGTGCTAATTAGATATCACCTTGTTTTCACATTAAACAGACTTCCACATGAGAAAGCAGCAAGGATGCAGTGGCGTTAATGTTTCCTGGTGTCAACCTGTATTATTTCAGTAGACATTGAAATGAGGATGCATCTTGCTGCCTTTCCAATGAAGCAAGTTTAATTTAGTAATAGGTGAAAAACCATCCTTACAAAGGTGTTAATCAGAGACTTGGCTTTGTGGACACTTTTCAGAGAACAAATTTGTTAGCATAAAAATAAAGCCAGAAAATAAAGAGCTGTTTAATCACTCAATTGGATTTTTCTGCCAGCATATTTTTTTTCTCTGCAACCCACTGCTAAATTGTGCTTCCTAGCTGTTTTTATAAAATCACTGAATCAAATCTAACTCTGATTACATCAGAGAAGGCCAGGTACCCTACACCATAACAGGGGGTTTGAAATTTTGACTTGTCTACTTAAAGATCACCAAAATCTGATAACAAGGTCAATTAGGTCCCTGGGTGGGATTGAACCACCAACCTTTTGGTTAATAGCCATACATACTAACTGATTGCGCCACAGAGACACTTTGCAAAAGTCCATACTGACAAAGGCTAATAAGCATTCATCTAAAACGTTTCCTAGAAAAACTTAAAAAAGTCAATAATCTGGAGAGTTTTTGTAAGATGTTTCTTCCATCAACCAACGAAGAAACACATTGGTACTTTCCCATGATGAGTGAGTGCTTCAGGATCTCTTGAACTTACATGTGCAGCAGAGTACTGCAATGGAAGCATGCTGGGCCCATAACCCAGAGGTAGGCAGATTGAAACTATCCTCTGCTATATGCATTTTTTTTTTGTTAATTAAAGTAATCCAAAACTGGGATTGATATTTTGTCTCTTTTATTTTTACTTAAAGTACAATAACTGTTACCATTTTAATTTGTTTTAATAGTATATTGACAGTATTGTTTTCTTTCAAAAATCCACTTCATTTTCTTTACCCTATTATTAAAATGGTAATTGACAAAAACAAACTACATTGTCACCAGAAGAGCAATACAAAATGTACAAGTGATATATTAAAATCATCTTTCCAGCTTGAATTTCAATGATGCATTGGGTCAACAATTTTGTGAGAAACATCTTCACCCTTAAATAAAGATTTTCTTAATTCCTTACCTGTGTGCTAATTAGATATCACCTTGTTTTCACATTAAACAGACTTCCACATGAGAAAGCAGCAAGGATGCAGTGGCGTTTATGTTTCCTGGTGTCAACTTGTATTATTTCAGTAGACATTGAAATGAGGATGCATCTTGCTGCCTTTCCAATGAAGCAAGTTTAATTTAGTAATAGGTGAAAAACCATCCTTACAAAGGTGTTAATCAGAGACTTGGCTTTGTGGACACTTTTCAGAGAACAAATTTGTTAGCATAAAAATAAAGCCAGAAAATGAAGAGCTGTTTAATCACTCGATTGGATTTTTCTGCCAGCATATTTTTTTTCTCTGCAACCCACTGCTAAATTGTGCTTCCTAGCTGTTTTTTATAAAATGACTGAATCAAATCTAACTCTGATTACATCAGAGAAGGCCATGTACCCTACACCATAAGAGGAGGTTTGAAATTTTGACTTGTCTAATTAAATATCACCAAAATCTGATCACAAGGTTAATTACGTCCCTGGGTGGGATTGAACCACCAACCTTTTGGTTAATAACCAAACACACAAACCGATTGCGCCACAGAGACACTTTGCAAAAAGTACATACTGACAAAGGCTAATAAGCATACATCTAGAACGTTTCCTAGAAAAACATTAAAAAATCAATAATCTGGAGAGTTTTTGTAAGATGTTTCTTCCATCAACCAACGAATAAACACATTGGTACTTTCCCATGATGAGTGAGTGCTTCAGGATCTCTTGCACTTACATGTGCAGCAGAGTACTGCAATGGAAGCATGCTGGACCCATAACCCAGAGGTAGGCAGATTGAAACTATCCTTTGCTATATGCATTTTTTTTGTTAATTTAAGTAATCAAAACTGGGATTGATATTTTTGCTCTTTTATTTTTACTTAAAGTACAATAACTTTTACCATTTTAATTTGTTTTAATAGTATATTGACAGTATAGTTTTCTTTCAAAAATCCACTTAATTTTCTTTACCCTATTATTAAAATGGTAATTGACAAAAAAAACTACATTGTCACCAGAAGAGCAATACAAAATGTACAAGTGATATATTAAAATCATCTTTCCAGCTTGAATTTCAATGATGCATTGGGGCAACAATTTTGTGAGAAACATCTTCACCCTTAAATAAAGATTTTCGTAATTTCTTACCTGTGTGCTAATTAGATATCACCTTGTTTTCACATTAAACAGACTTCCACATGAGAAAGCAGCAAGGATGCAGTGGCGTTAATGTTTCCTGGTGTCAACCTGTATTATTTCAGTAGACATTGAAATGAGGATGCATCTTGCTGCCTTTCCAATGAAGCAAGTTTAATTTAGTAATAGGTGAAAAACCATCCCTACAAAGGTGTTAATCAGAGACTTGGCTTTGTGGACACTTTTCAGAGAACAAATTTGTTAGCATAAAAATAAAGCCAGAAAATGAAGAGCTGTTTAATCACGCAATTTGATTTTTTTGCCAGCATATTTCTTTTTCTCTGCAACCCACTGCTAAATTGTGCTTCCTATATGTTTTTATAAAATCACTGAATCAAATCTAACTCTGATTACATCAGAGAAGGCCAGGTACCCTACACCATAACAGGGGGTATGAAATTTGACTTGTCTACTTAAAGATCACCAAAATCTGATAACAAGGTCAATTAGGTCCCTGGGTGGGATTGAACCACCAACCTTTTGGTTAATAGCCATACATACTAACTGATTGCGCCACAGAGACACTTTGCAAAAGTTCATACTGAAAAAGGCTAATAAGCATTCATCTAAAACGTTTCCTAGAAAAACTTTAAAAAGTCAATAATCTGGAGAGTTTTTGTAAGATGTTTCTTCCATCAACCAACGAAGAAACACATTGGTACTTTCCCATGATGAGTGAGTGCTTCAGGATCTCTTGCACTTACATGTGCAGCAGAGTACTGCAATGGAAGCATGCTGGGCCCATAACCCAGAGGTAGGCAGATTGAAACTATCCTCTGCTATATGCATTTTTTTTTTGTTAATTAAAGTAATCCAAAACTGGGATTGATATTTTGGCTCTTTTATTTTTACTTAAAGTACAATAACTTTTACCATTTTAATTTGTTTTAATAGTATATTGACAGTATTGTTTTCTTTCAAAAATCCACTTCATTTTCTTTACCCTATTATTAAAATGGTAATTGACAAAAACAAACTACATTGTCACCAGAAGAGCAATACAAAATGTACAAGTGATATATTAAAATCATCTTTCCAGCTTGAATTTCAATGATGCATTGGGGCAACGATTTTGTGAGAAACATCTTCACCCTTAAATAAAGATTTTCTTAATTCCTTACCTGTGTGCTAATTAGATATCACCTTGTTTTCATATTAAACAGACTTCCACATGAGAAAGCAGCAAGGATGCAGTGGCGTTAATGTTTCCTGGTGTCAACCTGTATTATTTCAGTAGACATTGAAATGAGGATGCATCTTGCTGCCTTTCCAATGAAGCAAGTTTAATTTAGTAATAGGTGAAAAACCATCCTTACAAAGGTGTTAATCAGAGACTTGGCTTTGTGGACACTTTTCAGAGAACAAATTTGTTAGCATAAAAATAAAGCCAGAAAATAAAGAGCTGTTTAATCACTCAATTGGATTTTTCTGCCAGCATATTTTTTTTCTCTGCAACCCACTGCTAAATTGTGCTTCCTAGCTGTTTTTATAAAATCACTGAATCAAATCTAACTCTAATTACATCAGAGAAGGCCAAGTACCCTACACCATAACAGGGGGTTTGAAATTTTGACTTGTCTACTTAAAGATCACCAAAATCTGATAACAAGGTCAATTAGGTCCCTGGGTGGGATTGAACCACCAACCTTTTGGTTAATAGCCGTACATACTAACTGATTGCGCCACAGAGACACTTTGCAAAAGTCCATACTGACAAAGGCTAATAAGCATTCATCTAAAACGTTTCCTAGCAAAACTTTAAAAAGTCAATAAACGGGAGAGTTTTTGTAAGATGTTTCTTCCATCAACCAACGAAGAAACACATTGGTACTTTCCCATGATGAGTGAGTGCTTCAGGATCTCTTGCACTTACATGTGCAGCAGAGTACTGCAATGGAAGCATGCTGGGCCCATAACCCAGAGGTAGGCAGATTGAAACTATCCTCTGCTATATGCATTTTTTTTTGTTAATTAAAGTAATCCAAAACTGGGATTGATATTTTGTCTCTTTTATTTTTACTTAAAGTACAATAACGTTTACCATTTTAATTTGTTTTAATAGTATATTGACAGTATTGTTTTCTTTCAAAAATCCACTTCATTTTCTTTACCCTATTATTAAAATGGTAATTGACAAAAACAAACTACATTGTCACCAGAAGAGCAATACAAAATGTACAAGTGATATATTAAATTCATCTTTCCAGCTTGAATTTCAATGATGCATTGGGTCAACAATTTTGTGAGAAACATCTTCACCCTTAAATAAAGATTTTCTTAATTCCTTACCTGTGTGCTAATTAGATATCACCTTGTTTTCACATTAAACAGACTTCCACATGAGAAAGCAGCAAGGATGCAGTGGCGTTAATGTTTCCTGGTGTCAACTTGTATTATTTCAGTAGACATTGAAATGAGGATGCATCTTGCTGCCTTTCCAATGAAGCAAGTTTAATTTAGTAATAGGTGAAAAACCATCCTTACAAAGGTGTTAATCAGAGACTTGGCTTTGTGGACACTTTTCAGAGAACAAATTTGTTAGCATAAAAATAAAGCCAGAAAATGAAGAGCTGTTTAATCACTCAATTGGATTTTTCTGCCAGCATATTTTTTTTCTCTGCAACCCACTGCTAAATTGTGCTTCCTAGCTCTTTTTTATAAAATCACTGAATCAAATCTAACTCTGATTACATCAGAGAAGGCCAGGTACCCTACACAATAAGAGGGGGTTTGAAATTTTGACTTGTCTACTTAAATATCACCAAAATCTGATCACAAGGTCAATTACGTCCCTGGGTGGGATTGAACCACCAACCTTTTGGTTAATAGCCGAACACACTAACCGATTGCGCCACAGAGACACTTTGCAAACAGTACATACTGACAAAGGCTAATAAGCATACATCTAGAACGTTTCCTAGAAAAACATTAAAAAATCAATAATCTGGAGAGTTTTTGTAAGATGTTTCTTCCATCAACCAATGAATAAACACATTGGTACTTTCCCATGATGAGTGAGTGCTTCAGGATCTCTTGCACTTACATGTGCAGCAGAGTACTGCAATGGAAGCATGCTGGACCCATAACCCAGAGGTAGGCAGATTGAAACTATCCTTTGCTATATGCATTTTTTTTTGTTAATTTAAGTAATCAAAACTGGGATTGATATTTTTGCTCTTTTATTTTTACTTAAAGTACAATAACTTTTACCATTTTAATTTGTTTTAATAGTATATTGACAGTATACTTTTCTTTCAAAAATCCACTTAATTTTCTTTACCCTATTATTAAAATGGTAATTGACAAAAAAAACTACATTGTCACCAGAAGAGCAATACAAAATGTACAAGTGATATATTAAAATCATCTTTCCAGCTTGAATTTCAATGATGCATTGGGGCAACAATTTTGTGAGAAACATCTTCACCCTTAAATAAAGATTTTCGTAATTTCTTACCTGTGTGCTAATTAGATATCACCTTGTTTTCACATTAAACAGACTTCCACATGAGAAAGCAGCAAGGATGCAGTGGCGTTAATGTTTCCTGGTGTCAACCTGTATTATTTCAGTAGACATTGAAATGAGGATGCATCTTGCTGCCTTTCCAATGAAGCAAGTTTAATTTAGTAATAGGTGAAAAACCATCCCTACAAAGGTGTTAATCAGAGACTTGGCTTTGTGGACACTTTTCAGAGAACAAATTTGTTAGCATAAAAATAAAGCCAGAAAATGAAGAGCTGTTTAATCACGCAATTTGATTTTTTTGCCAGCATATTTCTTTTTCTCTGCAACCCACTGCTAAATAGTGCTTCCTACATGTTTTTATAAAATCACTGAATCAAATCTAACTCTGATTACATCAGAGAAGGCCAGGTACCCTACACCATAACAGGGGGTATGAAATTTGACTTGTCTACTTAAAGATCACCAAAATCTGATAACAAGGTCAATTAGGTCCCTGGGTGGGATTGAACCACCAACCTTTTGGTTAATAGCCGTACATACTAACTGATTGCGCCACATAGACCCTTTTACTTGCCTTATAGAGCAGCTCTGGAGCTGTTACAGTGCCCGGCTGCTGCAAGAAATCAGCTTGAATGCTTAAGCGGCTGGGGCATAGCCAACATGAGCCCCACACCGAAGGAGGGTGGAGGTGTTTAATGCGAACTAGGGGTCATCCAAGCGCCGCATAAGGCCGCCATGCCCTGCACGCCCCTTTTCTCTTTTCATATGCAGACGAGGGTTGATGTGATGACATCACCATATGCAAATCCATCTGCTGCAGGCCTTCCCCCAGGAATGCTTGCACTAGTTGTTGCATTTGGTTTGTTGTTTGGGGGTGCTTCAGTATTAGGCAGCCTTCTGCCCTCCCATGTTCATCTGAAAATATGTGTTCTCCCTGCAGTTGTTGTCCCCAGATGAGAGTTCCCTTGTGCTGCCTCAGTTGGATCTCCTTCACTTGACAGGGGGGTACCCGAGCAGCAACCCTCCCCAGCTCTAGCCCAACTCCTACTTACCTGCCAGGTGAGATACTATGATCATGAAGGTGCTTCTCCCAGGGCAAGGCTCACCCATTGCACTCTGGGTGTGCTGCTCCTGCGATTTCCCCAAATGTGGGAAACTTGACTGCATAATTTGTGTTTCCCCTGGTCGGCTCTCGTATAATTCAGATCTCTTTGTCTCAGGTCTCTCTCCAGCCTAGTTTGCTGTCTGTTTCCACTTCTCTTTTCTTGAGCCGCTCCTTTCTATGCCCTTGCGCACTATCCTGACTTCTCCCGTCTGCTTACTTTGTGCTTTCCAATGCACAATGCAAACTACAGGTAGTACTGCAGGGCCCACACCCTTTTACTTGCCTTACAGAGCAGCTCTGGGGCTGTTACAGTGCCCAGCTGCTGCAAGAAATCAGCTTGAATGCTTCAGGGGCTGGGGCATAGCCAACATGAGCCCCACACCGAAGAAGGGTGGAGGTGTTTAATGCGAACTAGGGGTCATCCAAGCGCCGCAAAAGGCCGCCATGCCCTGCACGCCCCTTTTCTCTTTTCATATGCAGACGAGGGTTGAAGCCAACTTTGACCCACTGCTTGGATGGCATTACCATATGCAAATCAATCTGCTGCAGGCCTTCCCCCAGGAATGCTTGTACTAGTTGTTGCATTTGGTTTGTTGTTTGGGGGTGCTTCAGTATTAGGCAGCCTTCTGCCCTCCCATGTTCATCTGAAAATATGTGTTCTCCCTGCAGTTGTTGTCCCCAGATGAGAGTTCCCTTGTGCTGCCTCAGTTGAATCTCCTTTACTTGACAGAGATGTGCCTGAGCAGCGGCCCTCCCCCGCCCTATCTCAAATCATACTTATTTTGCATAGGAGATACCATGGTCATGAAGATTGTTCTCCCAGGGTGAGGTTCATTCATTGCATTCTGGGTATGCTGACCCCTGTGATTTCCCCAAATGTGGGAAACTCAACTGCATTATTTGTGGTAGTGGGGGACTGTGTTTGTGCTTTCCTCTGGTCAGCTCTGGTAAAAGTCAGATTTCTTTGTCTCAGATCTTCCTCTAACCTTGTTCTTCTTTCGAGAGTTCCCTTGTGCTGCCTCAGTTGGATCTCCTTCACTTGACAGGGGGGTGCACGAGCAGCGACCCTCCCCAGCTCTAGCCCAACTCCTATTTACCTGCCAGGTGAGATACTATGATCAGGAAGGTGCTTCTCCCAGGGCAAGGCTCACCCATTGCACTCTGGGTGTGCTGCTCCTGCGATTTCCCCAAATGTGGGACACTTGACTGCATAATTTGTGTTTCTTCTGGTCGGCTCTCATATAATTCAGATCTCTTTGTCTCAGGTCTTTCTCCAGCCTAGTTTGCTGTCTGTTTCCACTTCTCTTTTCTTGAGCCGCTCCCTTCTATGCAGTTGCGCACTATCCTGACCTCTCCCGTCTGCTTACTTTGTGCCTTCCAACGCACAATGCATACTACAGGTAGTGCTGCAGGGCCCACACCCTTTTACATGCTTTACAGAGCAACTCTGGAGCTGTTACAGTTCCCAGCTGCTGCAAGAAATCATCTTGAATGCTTCAGGGGCTGGGGCATAGCCAACATGAGCCCCACACCGAAGGAGGGGTCATCCAAGCGCCACAAAAGGACACCATGCCCTGCACATCCCTTTTTTCTTTTCATATGCAGACGAGGGTTGAAGCCAACTTTGACCCACTGCTTGGATGACATCACCATATACAAATCCATCTGCTGCAGGCCTTCCCCCAGGAATGCTTGCACTAGTTGTTGCATTTGGTTTGTTGTTTGGGGGTGCTTCAGTATTAGGCAGCCTTCTGCCCTCCCATGTTCATCTGAAAATATGTGTTCTCCCTGCAGTTGTTGTCCCCAGATGAGAGTTCCCTTGTGCTGCCTCAGTTGAATCTCCTTTACTTGACAGAGATGTGCCTGAGCAGCGGCCCTCCCCAGCCCTATCCCAAATCATACTTATTTTGCATAGGAGATACCATGGTCATGAAGATTGTTCTCCCAGGGTGAGGTTCATTCATTGCATTCTGGGTATGCTGACCCCTGTGATTTCCCCAAATGTGGGAAACTCGACTGCATTATTTGTGGTAGTGGGGGACTGTGTTTGTGCTTTCTTCTGGTCAACTCTGGTAAAAATCAGATTTCTTTGTCTCAGATCTTCCTCTAGCCTTGTTCCTCTTTCGAGAGTTCCCTTGTGCTGCCTCAGTTGGATCTCCTTCACTTGACAGGGGGGTACCCGAGCAGCGACCCTCCCCAGCTCTAGCCCAACTCCTACTTACCTGCCAGGTGAGATACTATGATCATGTAGGTGCTTCTCCCAGGGCAAGGCTCACCCATTGCACTCTGGGTGTGCTGCCCCTGTGATTTCCCCAAATGTGGGAAACTTGACTGCATAATTTGTGTTTCCCCTGGTCGTCTCTCGTATAATTCAGATCTCTTTGTCTCAGGTCTCTCTCCAGCCTAGTTTGCTGTCTGTTTCCACTTCTCTTTTCTTGAGCCGCTCCCTTCTATGCCCTTGCGCACTATCCTGACTTCTCCCGTCTGCTTACTTTGTGCCTTCCAACACACAATGCAAACTACAGGTAGTGCTGCAGGGCCCACACCCTTTTACTTGCCTCACAGAGCAGCTCTGGAGCTGTTACAGTACCCAGCTGCTGCAAGAAATCAGCTTGAATGCTTCAGGGGCTGGGGCATTGCCAACATGAGCCCCACACCGAAGGAGGGTGGGGGTGTTTAATGCGAACTAAGGGTCACCCAAGCGCCGCAAAAGGCCGCCATGCCCTGCACGCCCCTTTTCTCTTTTCATATGCAGACGAGGGTTGAAGCCAACTTTGACCCACTGCTTGGATGGCATTACCATATGCAAATCAATCTGCTGCAGGCCTTCCCCCAGGAATGCTTGCACTAGTTGTTGCATTTGGTTTGTTGTTTGGGGGTGCTTCAGTATTAGGCAGCCTTCTGCCCTCCCATGTTCATCTGAAAATATGTGTTCTCCCTGCAGTTGTTGTCCCCAGATGAGAGTTCCCTTGTGCTGCCTCAGTTGAATCTCCTTTACTTGACAGAGATGTGCCTGAGCAGCGGCCCTCCCCTGCCCTATCCCAAATCATACTTATTTTGCATAGGAGATACCATGGTCATGAAGATTGTTCTCCCAGGGTGAGGTTCATTCATTGCATTCTGGGTATGCTGACCCCTGTGATTTCCCCAAATGTGGGAAACTCGACTGCATTATTTGTGGTAGTGGGGGACTGTGTTTGTGCTTTCCTCTGCTCAGCTCTGGTAAAAGTCAGATTTCTTTGTCTCAGATCTTCCTCTAGCCTTGTTCTTCTTTCGAGAGTTCCCTTGTGCTGCCTCAGTTGGATCTCCTTCACTTGACAGGGGGGTGCCCGAGCAGCGACCCTCCCCAGCTCTAGCCCAACTCCTACTTACCTGCCAGGTGAGATACTATGATCATGTAGGTGCTTCTCCCAGGGCAAGGCTCACCCATTGCACTCTGGGTGTGCTGCTCCTGCGATTTCCCCCAATGTGGGAAACTTGACTGCATAATTTGTGTTTCCTCTGGTCGGCTCTCGTATAATTCAGATCTCTTTGTCTCAGGTCTTTCTCCAGCCTAGTTTGCTGTCTGTTTCCACTTCTCTTTTCTTGAGCCGCTCCCTTCTATGCCCTTGCGCACTATCCTGACCTCTCCCGTCTGCTTACTTTGTGCCTTCCAACGCACAATGCATACTACAGGTAGTGCTGCAGGCCCACACCCTTTTACATGCTTTACAGAACAGCTCTGGAGCTGTTACAGTGCCCAGCTGCTGCAAGAAATCATCTTGAATGCTTCAGGGGCTGGGGCATAGCCAACATGAGCCCCACACCGAAGGAGGGTGGAGATGTTTAATGCGAATTAAGGGTCATCCAAGCGCCACAAAAGGACGCCATGCCCTGCACATCCCTTTTTTCTTTTCATATGCAGACGAGGGTTGAAGCCAACTTTGACCCACTGCTTGGATGACATCACCATATGCAAATCCATCTGCTGCAGGCCTTCCCCCAGGAATGCTTGTACTAGTTGTTGCATTTGGTTTGTTGTTTGGGGGTGCTTCAGTATTAGGCAGCCTTCTGCCCTCCCATGTTCATCTGAAAATATGTGTTCTCCCTGCAGTTGTTGTCCCCAGATGAGAGTTCCCTTGTGCTGCCTCAGTTGAATCGCCTTTACTTGACAGAGATGTGCCTGAGCAGCGGCCCTCCCCAGCCCTATCCCAAATCATACTTATTTTGCATAGGAGATATCATGGTCATGAAGATTGTTCTCCCAGGGTGAGGTTCATTCATTGCATTCTGGGTATGATGACCCCTGTGATTTCCCCAAATGTGGGAAACTCGACTGCATTATTTGTGGTAGAGGGGGACTGTGTTTGTGCTTTCCTCTGGTCAGCTCTGGTAAAAGTCAGATTTCTTTGTCTCAGATCTTCCTCTAGCCTTGTTCTTCTTTCGAGAGTTCCCTTGTGCTGCCTCAGTTGGATCTCCTTCACTTGACAGGGGGGTGCCCGAGCAGCGACCCTCCCCAGCTCTAGCTCAACTCCTACTTACCTGCCAGGTGAGATACTGTGATCAGGAAGGTGCTTCTCCCAGGGCAAGGCTCACCCATTGCACTCTGGGTGTGCTGCTCCTGCGATTTCCCCAAATGTGGGACACTTGACTGCATAATTTGTGTTTCCTCTGGTCGGCTCTCGTATAATTCAGATCTCTTTGTCTCAGGTCTCTCTCCAGCCTAGTTTGCTGTCTGTTTCCACTTCTCTTTTCTTGAACCGCTCCCTTCTATGCCCTTGCGCACTATCCTGACTTCTCCCGTCTGCTTACTTTGTGCCTTCCAACGCACAATGCGAACTACAGGTAGTGCTGCAGGGCCCACACCCTTTTAGATGCCTTACAGAGCAGCTCTGGAGCTGTTACAGTGCCCAGCTGCTGCAAGAAATCAGCTTGAATGCTTCAGGTACTGGGGCATAGCCAACATGAGCCCCACACCGAAGGAGGGTGGAGGTGTTTAATGCGAATTAGGGGTCATGCAAGCGCCGCAAAAGGCCGCCATGCCCTGCACATCCCTTTTTTCTTTTCATATGCAGACGAGGGTTGAAGCCAACTTTGACCCACTGCTTGGATGACATCACCATATGCAAATCCATCTGCTGCAGGCCTTCCCCCAGGAATGCTTGTACTAGTTGTTGCATTTGGTTTGTTGTTTGGGGGTGCTTCAGTATTAGGCAGCCTTCTGCCCTCCCATGTTCATCTGAAAATATGTGTTCTCCCTGCAGTTGTTGTCCCCAGATGAGAGTTCCCTTGTGCTGCCTCAGTTGAATCGCCTTTACTTGACAGAGATGTGCCTGAGCAGCGGCCCTCCCCAGCCCTATCCCAAATCATACTTATTTTGCATAGGAGATATCATGGTCATGAAGATTGTTCTCCCAGGGTGAGGTTCATTCATTGCATTCTGGGTATGATGACCCCTGTGATTTCCCCAAATGTGGGAAACTCGACTGCATTATTTGTGGTAGAGGGGGACTGTGTTTGTGCTTTCCTCTGGTCAGCTCTGGCAAAAGTCAGATTTCTTTGTCTCAGATCTTCCTCTAGCCTTGTTCTTCTTTCGAGAGTTCCCTTGTGCTGCCTCAGTTGGATCTCCTTCACTTGACAGGGGGGTGCCCGAGCAGCGACCCTCCCCAGCTCTAGCTCAACTCCTACTTACCTGCCAGGTGAGATACTATGATCAGGAAGGTGCTTCTCCCAGGGCAAGGCTCACCCATTGCACTCTGGGTGTGCTGCTCCTGCGATTTCCCCAAATGTGGGACACTTGACTGCATAATTTGTGTTTCCTCTGGTCGGCTCTCGTATAATTCAGATCTCTTTGTCTCAGGTCTCTCTCCAGCCTAGTTTGCTGTCTGTTTCCACTTCTCTTTTCTTGAACCGCTCCCTTCTATGCCCTTGCGCACTATCCTGACTTCTCCCGTCTGCTTACTTTGTGCCTTCCAACGCACAATACGAACTACAGGTAGTGCTGCAGGGCCCACACCCTTTTAGTTGCCTTACAGAGCAGCTCTGGAGCTGTTACAGTGCCCAGCTGCTGCAAGAAATCAGCTTGAATGCTTCAGGTGCTGGGGCATAGCCAACATGAGCCCCACACCAAAGGAGGGTGGAGGTGTTTAATGCGAATTAGGGGTCATGCAAGCGCCGCAAAAGGCCGCCATGCCCTGCACATCCCTTTTTTCTTTTCATATGCAGACGAGGGTTGAAGCCAACTTTGACCCACTGCTTGGATGACATCACCATATGCAAATCCATCTGCTGCAGGCCTTCCCCCAGGAATGCTTGCACTAGTTGTTGCATTTGGTTTGTTGTTTGGGGGTGCTTCAGTATTAGGCAGCCTTCTGCCCTCCCATGTTCATCTGAAAATATGTGTTCTCCCTGCAGTTGTTGTCCCCAGATGAGAGTTCCCTTGTGCTGCCTCAGTTGAATCGCCTTTACTTGACAGAGATGTGCCTGAGCAGCGGCCCTCCCCAGCCCTATCCCAAATCATACTTATTTTGCATAGGAGATTTCATGGTCATGAAGATTGTTCTCCCAGGGTGAGGTTCATTCATTGCATTCTGGGTATGATGACCCCTGTGATTTCCCCAAATGTGGGAAACTCGACTGCATTATTTGTGGTAGTGGGGGACTGTGTTTGTGCTTTCCTCTGGTCAGCTCTGGTAAAAGTCAGATTTCTTTGTCTCAGATCTTCCTCTAGCCTTGTTCTTCTTTCGAGAGTTCCCTTGTGCTGCCTCAGTTGGATCTCCTTCACTTGACAGGGGGGTGCCCAAGCAGCGACCCTCCCCAGCTCTAGCCCAACTCCTACTTACCTGCCAGGTGAGATACTATGATCATGTAGGTGCTTCTCCCAGGGCAAGGCTCACCTATTGCACTCTGGGTGTGCTGCCCCTTTGATTTCCCCAAATGTGGGAAACTTGACTGCATAATTTGTGTTTCCCTTGGTCGGCTCTCATATAATTCAGATCTCTTTGTCTCAGGTCTCTCTACAGCCTAGTTTGCTGTCTGTTTCCACTTCTCTTTTCTTGAGCCGCTCCCTTCTATGCCCTTGCGCACTATCCTGACTTCTCCCGTCTGCTTACTTTGTGCCTTCCAACACACAATGCAAACTACAGGTAGTGCTGCAGGGCCCACACCCTTTTACTTGCCTCACAGAGCAGCTCTGGAGCTGTTACAGTACCCAGCTGCTGCAAGAAATCAGCTTGAATGCTTCAGGGGCTGGGGCATTGCCAACATGAGCCCCACACCGAAGGAGGGTGGGGGTGTTTAATGCGAACTAAGGGTCACCCAAGCGCCGCAAAAGGCCGCCATGCCCTGCACGCCCCTTTTCTCTTTTCATATGCAGACGAGGGTTGAAGCCAACTTTGACCCACTGCTTGGATTGCATTACCATATGCAAATCAATCTGCTGCAGGCCTTCCCCCAGGAATGCTTGCACTAGTTGTTGCATTTGGTTTGTTGTTTGGGGGTGCTTCAGTATTAGGCAGCCTTCTGCCCTCCCATGTTCATCTGAAAATATGTGTTCTCCCTGCAGTTGTTGTCCCCAGATGAGAGTTCCCTTGTGCTGCCTCAGTTGAATCTCCTTTACTTGACAGAGATGTGCCTGAGCAGCGGCCCTCCCCTGCCCTATCCCAAATCATACTTATTTTGCATAGGAGATACCATGGTCATGAAGATTGTTCTCCCAGGGTGAGGTTCATTCATTGCATTCTGGGTATGCTGACCCCTGTGATTTCCCCAAATGTGGGAAACTCGACTGCATTATTTGTGGTAGTGGGGGACTGTGTTTGTGCTTTCCTCTGCTCAGCTCTGGTAAAAGTCAGATTTCTTTGTCTCAGATCTTCCTCTAGCCTTGTTCTTCTTTCGAGAGTTCCCTTGTGCTGCCTCAGTTGGATCTCCTTCACTTGACAGGGGGGTGCCCGAGCAGCGACCCTCCCCAGCTCTAGCCCAACTCCTACTTACCTGCCAGGTGAGATACTATGATCATGTAGGTGCTTCTCCCAGGGCAAGGCTCACCCATTGCACTCTGGGTGTGCTGCTCCTGCGATTTCCCCCAATGTGGGAAACTTGACTGCATAATTTGTGTTTCCTCTGGTCGGCTCTCGTATAATTCAGATCTCTTTGTCTCAGGTCTTTCTCCAGCCTAGTTTGCTGTCTGTTTCCACTTCTCTTTTCTTGAGCCGCTCCCTTCTATGCCCTTGCGCACTATCCTGACCTCTCCCGTCTGCTTACTTTGTGCCTTCCAACGCACAATGCATACTACAGGTAGTGCTGCAGGGCCCACACCCTTTTACATGCTTTACAGAACAGCTCTGGAGCTGTTACAGTGCCCAGCTGCTGCAAGAAATCATCTTGAATGCTTCAGGGGCTGGGGCATAGCCAACATGAGCCCCACACCGAAGGAGGGTGGAGATGTTTAATGCGAATTAAGGGTCATCCAAGCGCCACAAAAGGACGCCATGCCCTGCACATCCCTTTTTTCTTTTCATATGCAGACGAGGGTTGAAGCCAACTTTGACCCACTGCTTGGATGACATCACCATATGCAAATCCATCTGCTGCAGGCCTTCCCCCAGGAATGCTTGTACTAGTTGTTGCATTTGGTTTGTTGTTTGGGGGTGCTTCAGTATTAGGCAGCCTTCTGCCCTCCCATGTTCATCTGAAAATATGTGTTCTCCCTGCAGTTGTTGTCCCCAGATGAGAGTTCCCTTGTGCTGCCTCAGTTGAATCGCCTTTACTTGACAGAGATGTGCCTGAGCAGCGGCCCTCCCCAGCCCTATCCCAAATCATACTTATTTTGCATAGGAGATATCATGGTCATGAAGATTGTTCTCCCAGGGTGAGGTTCATTCATTGCATTCTGGGTATGATGACCCCTGTGATTTCCCCAAATGTGGGAAACTCGACTGCATTATTTGTGGTAGAGGGGGACTGTGTTTGTGCTTTCCTCTGGTCAGCTCTGGTAAAAGTCAGATTTCTTTGTCTCAGATCTTCCTCTAGCCTTGTTCTTCTTTCGAGAGTTCCCTTGTGCTGCCTCAGTTGGATCTCCTTCACTTGACAGGGGGGTGCCCGAGCAGCGACCCTCCCCAGCTCTAGCTCAACTCCTACTTACCTGCCAGGTGAGATACTATGATCAGGAAGGTGCTTCTCCCAGGGCAAGGCTCACCCATTGCACTCTGGGTGTGCTGCTCCTGCGATTTCCCCAAATGTGGGACACTTGACTGCATAATTTGTGTTTCCTCTGGTCGGCTCTCGTATAATTCAGATCTCTTTGTCTCAGGTCTCTCTCCAGCCTAGTTTGCTGTCTGTTTCCACTTCTCTTTTCTTGAACCGCTCCCTTCTATGCCCTTGCGCACTATCCTGACTTCTCCCGTCTGCTTACTTTGTGCCTTCCAACGCACAATGCGAACTACAGGTAGTGCTGCAGGGCCCACACCCTTTTAGATGCCTTACAGAGCAGCTCTGGAGCTGTTACAGTGCCCAGCTGCTGCAAGAAATCAGCTTGAATGCTTCAGGTACTGGGGCATAGCCAACATGAGCCCCACACCGAAGGAGGGTGGAGGTGTTTAATGCGAATTAGGGGTCATGCAAGCGCCGCAAAAGGCCGCCATGCCCTGCACATCCCTTTTTTCTTTTCATATGCAGACGAGGGTTGAAGCCAACTTTGACCCACTGCTTGGATGACATCACCATATGCAAATCCATCTGCTGCAGGCCTTCCCCCAGGAATGCTTGTACTAGTTGTTGCATTTGGTTTGTTGTTTGGGGGTGCTTCAGTATTAGGCAGCCTTCTGCCCTCCCATGTTCATCTGAAAATATGTGTTCTCCCTGCAGTTGTTGTCCCCAGATGAGAGTTCCCTTGTGCTGCCTCAGTTGAATCGCCTTTACTTGACAGAGATGTGCCTGAGCAGCGGCCCTCCCCAGCCCTATCCCAAATCATACTTATTTTGCATAGGAGATATCATGGTCATGAAGATTGTTCTCCCAGGGTGAGGTTCATTCATTGCATTCTGGGTATGATGACCCCTGTGATTTCCCCAAATGTGGGAAACTCGACTGCATTATTTGTGGTAGAGGGGGACTGTGTTTGTGCTTTCCTCTGGTCAGCTCTGGCAAAAGTCAGATTTCTTTGTCTCAGATCTTCCTCTAGCCTTGTTCTTCTTTCGAGAGTTCCCTTGTGCTGCCTCAGTTGGATCTCCTTCACTTGACAGGGGGGTGCCCGAGCAGCGACCCTCCCCAGCTCTAGCTCAACTCCTACTTACCTGCCAGGTGAGATACTATGATCAGGAAGGTGCTTCTCCCAGGGCAAGGCTCACCCATTGCACTCTGGGTGTGCTGCTCCTGCGATTTCCCCAAATGTGGGACACTTGACTGCATAATTTGTGTTTCCTCTGGTCGGCTCTCGTATAATTCAGATCTCTTTGTCTCAGGTCTCTCTCCAGCCTAGTTTGCTGTCTGTTTCCACTTCTCTTTTCTTGAACCGCTCCCTTCTATGCCCTTGCGCACTATCCTGACTTCTCCCGTCTGCTTACTTTGTGCCTTCCAACGCACAATACGAACTACAGGTAGTGCTGCAGGGCCCACACCCTTTTAGTTGCCTTACAGAGCAGCTCTGGAGCTGTTACAGTGCCCAGCTGCTGCAAGAAATCAGCTTGAATGCTTCAGGTGCTGGGGCATAGCCAACATGAGCCCCACACCAAAGGAGGGTGGAGGTGTTTAATGCGAATTAGGGGTCATGCAAGCGCCGCAAAAGGCCGCCATGCCCTGCACATCCCTTTTTTCTTTTCATATGCAGACGAGGGTTGAAGCCAACTTTGACCCACTGCTTGGATGACATCACCATATGCAAATCCATCTGCTGCAGGCCTTCCCCCAGGAATGCTTGCACTAGTTGTTGCATTTGGTTTGTTGTTTGGGGGTGCTTCAGTATTAGGCAGCCTTCTGCCCTCCCATGTTCATCTGAAAATATGTGTTCTCCCTGCAGTTGTTGTCCCCAGATGAGAGTTCCCTTGTGCTGCCTCAGTTGAATCGCCTTTACTTGACAGAGATGTGCCTGAGCAGCGGCCCTCCCCAGCCCTATCCCAAATCATACTTATTTTGCATAGGAGATTTCATGGTCATGAAGATTGTTCTCCCAGGGTGAGGTTCATTCATTGCATTCTGGGTATGATGACCCCTGTGATTTCCCCAAATGTGGGAAACTCGACTGCATTATTTGTGGTAGTGGGGGACTGTGTTTGTGCTTTCCTCTGGTCAGCTCTGGTAAAAGTCAGATTTCTTTGTCTCAGATCTTCCTCTAGCCTTGTTCTTCTTTCGAGAGTTCCCTTGTGCTGCCTCAGTTGGATCTCCTTCACTTGACAGGGGGGTGCCCAAGCAGCGACCTTCCCCAGCTCTAGCCCAACTCCTACTTACCTGCCAGGTGAGATACTATGATCATGTAGGTGCTTCTCCCAGGGCAAGGCTCACCTATTGCACTCTGGGTGTGCTGCCCCTTTGATTTCCCCAAATGTGGGAAACTTGACTGCATAATTTGTGTTTCCCTTGGTCGGCTCTCATATAATTCAGATCTCTTTGTCTCAGGTCTCTCTCCAGCCTAGTTTGCTGTCTGTTTCCACTTCTCTTTTCTTGAGCCGCTCCCTTCTATGCCCTTGCGCACTATCCTGACTTCTCCCGTCTGCTTACTTTGTGCCTTCCAACGCACAATGCGAACTACAGGTAGTGCTGCAGGGCCCACACCCTTTTACTTGCCTTACAGAGCAGCTCTGGAGCTGTTACAGTGCCCAGCTGCTGCAAGAAATCAGCTTGAATGCTTCAGGGGCTGGGGCATAGCCAACATGAGCCCCACACCGAATGAGGGTGGAGGTGTTTAATGCGAACTAGGGGTCATCCAAGCGCCGCAAAAGGCCGCCATGCCCTGCACGCCCCTTTTCTCTTTTCATATGCAGATGAGGGTTGAAGCCAACTTTGACCCACTGCTTGGATGACATCACCCTCTACAAATCCATCTGCTGCAGGCCTTCCCCCAGGAATGCTTGTACTAGTTGTTGCATTTGGTTTGTTGTTTGGGGGTGCTTCAGTATTAGGCAGCCTTCTGCCCTCCCATGTTCATCTGAAAATATGTGTTCTCCCTGCAGTTGTTGTCCCCAGATGAGAGTTCCCTTGTGCTGCCTCAGTTGAATCTCCTTTACTTGACAGAGATGTGCCTGAGCAGCGGCCCTCCCCAGCCCTATCCCAAATCATACTTATTTTGCATAGGAGATACCATGGTCATGAAGATTGTTCTCCCAGGGTGAGGTTCATTCATTGCATTCTGGGTATGCTGACCCCTGTGATTTCCCCAAATGTGGGAAACTCGACTGCATTATTTGTGGTAGAGGGGGACTGTGTTTGTGCTTTCCTCTTGTCAGCTCTGGTAAAAGTCAGATTTCTTTGTCTCAGATCTTCCTCTAGCCTTGTTCCTCTTTCAAGAGTTCCCTTGTGCTGCCTCAGTTGGATCTCCTTCACTTGACAGGGGGGTGCCCGAGCAGCGACCCTCCCCAGCTCTAGCCCAACTCCTACTTACCTGCCAGGTGAGATACTATGATCATGAAGGTGCTACTCCCAGGGCAAGGCTCACCCATTGCACTCTGGGTGTGCTGCTCCTGCAATTTCCCCAAATGTGGGACACTTGACTGCATAATTTGTGTTTCCCCTGGTCGGCTCTCGTATAATTCAGATCTCTTTGTCTCAGGTCTCTCTCCAGCCTAGTTTGTTGTCTGTTTCCACTTCTCTTTTCTTGAGCCGCTCCCTTCTATGCCCTTGCGCACTATCCTGACTTCTCCCGTCTGCTTACTTTGTGCCTTCCAATGCACAATGCAAACTACAGGTAGTGCTGCAGGGCCCACACCCTTTTACTTGCCTTACAGAGCAGCTCTTGAGCTGTTACAGTGCCCAGCTGCTGCAAGAAATCAGCTTGAATGCTTCAGGGGCTGGGGCATAGCCAACATGAGCCCCACACCGAAGGAGGGTGGAGGTGTTTAATGCAAACTAGGGGTCATCCAAGCGCCGCAAAAGGCCGCCATGCCCTGCACGCCCCTTTTCTCTTTTTTGATATGCAGACGAGGGTTGAAGCCAACTTTGACCCACTGCTTGGATGGCATTACCATATGCAAATCAATCTGCTGCAGGCCTTCCCCCAGGATTGCTTGCACTAGTTGTTGCATTTGGTTTGTTGTTTGGGGGTGCTTCAGTATTAGGCAGCCTTCTGCCCTCCCATGTTCATCTGAAAATATGTGTTCTCCCTGCAGTTGTTGTCCCCAGATGAGTGTTCCCTTGTGCTGCCTCAGTTGAATCTCCTTTACTTGACAGAGATGTGCCTGAGCAGCGGCCCTCCCCAGCCCTATCCCAAATCATACTTATTTTGCATAGGAGATACCATGGTCATGAAGATTGTTCTCCCAGGGTGAGGTTCATTCGTTGCATTCTGGGTATGCTGACCCCTGTGATTTCCCCAAATGTGGGAAACTCAACTGCATTATTTGTGGTAGTGGGGGACTGTGTTTGTGCTTTCCTCTGGTCAGCTCTGGTAAAAGTCAGATTTCTTTGTCTCAGATCTTCCTCTAGCCTTGTTCTTCTTTCGAGAGTTCCCTTGTGCTGCCTCAGTTGGATCTCCTTCACTTGACAGGGGGGTGCACGAGCAGCGACCCTCCCCAGCTCTAGCCCAACTCCTATTTACCTGCCAGGTGAGATACTATGATCAGGAAGGTGCTTCTCCCAGGGCAAGGCTCACCCATTGCACTCTGGGTGTGCTGCTCCTGCGATTTCCCCAAATGTGGGACACTTGACTGCATAATTTGTGTTTCCTCTGGTCGGCTCTCATATAATTCAGATCTCTTTGTCTCAGGTCTTTCTCCAGCCTAGTTTGCTGTCTGTTTCCACTTCTCTTTTCTTGAGCCGCTCCCTTCTATGCCCTTGCGCACTATCCTGACCTCTCCCGTCTGCTTACTTTGTGCCTTCCAACGCACAATGCATACTACAGGTAGTGCTACAGGGCCCACACCCTTTTACATGCTTTACAGAGCAGCTCTGGAGCTGCTACAGTGCCCAGCTGCTGCAAGAAATCATCTTGAATGCTTCAGGGGCTGGGGCATAGCCAACATGAGCCCCACACCGAAGGAGGGTGGAGATGTTTAATGCGAATTAGGGGTCATCCAAGCGCCACAAAAGGACGCCATGCCCTGCACATCCCTTTTTTCTTTTCATATGCAGACGAGGGTTGAAGCCAACTTTGACCCACTGCTTGGATGACATCACCATATGCAAATCCATCTGCTGCAGGCCTTCCCCCAGGAATGCTTGCACTAGTTGTTGCATTTGGTTTGTTGTTTGGGGGTGCTTCAGTATTAGGCAGCCTTCTGCCCTCCCATGTTCATCTGAAAATATGTGTTCTCCCTGCAGTTGTTGTCCCCAGATGAGAGTTCCCTTGTGCTGCCTCAGTTGAATCTCCTTTACTTGACAGAGATGTGCCTGAGCAGCGGCCCTCCCCAGCCCTATCCCAAATCATACTCATTTTGCATAGGAGATACCATGGTCATGAAGATTGTTCTCCCAGGGTGAGGTTCATTCATTGCATTCTGGGTATGCTGACCCCTGTGATTTCCCCAAATGTGGGAAACTCAACTGCATTATTTGTGGTAGTGTGGGACTGTGTTTGTGCTTTCTTCTGGTCAACTCTGGTAAAAATCAGATTTCTTTGTCTCAGATCTTCCTCTAGCCTTGTTCCTCTTTCGAGAGTTCCCTTGTGCTGCCTCAGTTGGATCTCCTTCACTTGACAGGGGGGTACCCGAGCAGCGACCCTTCGCAGCTCTAGCCCAACTCCTACTTACCTGCCAGGTGAGATACTATGATCATGTAGGTGCTTCTCCCAGGGCAAGGCTCACCCATTGCACTCTGGGTGTGCTGCCCCTGTGATTTCCCCAAATGTGGGAAACTTGACTGCATAATTTGTGTTTCCTCTGGTCGGCTCTCGTATAATTCAGATCTCTTTGTCTCAGGTCTCTCTCCAGCCTAGTTTGCTGTCTGTTTCCACTTCTCTTTTCTTGAGCCGCTCCCTTCTATGCCCTTGCGCACTATCCTGACTTCTCCCGTCTGCTTACTTTGTGCCTTCCAACACACAATGCAAACTACAGGTAGTGCTGCAGGGCCCACACCCTTTTACTTGCCTCACAGAGCAGCTCTGGAGCTGTTACAGTGCCCAGCTGCTGCAAGAAATCAGCTTGAATGCTTCAGGGGCTGGGGCATTGCCAACATGAGCCCCACACCGAAGGAGGGTGGGGGTGTTTAATGCGAACTAAGGGTCACCCAAGCGCCGCAAAAGGCCGCCATGCCCTGCACGCCCCTTTTCTCTTTTCATATGCAGACGAGGGTTGAAGCCAACTTTGACCCACTGCTTGGATGGCATTACCATATGCAAATCAATCTGCTGCAGGCCTTCCCCCAGGAATGCTTGCACTAGTTGTTGCATTTGGTTTGTTGTTTGGGGGTGCTTCAGTATTAGGCAGCCTTCTGCCCTCCCATGTTCATCTGAAAATATGTGTTCTCCCTGCAGTTGTTGTCCCCAGATGAGAGTTCCCTTGTGCTGCCTCAGTTGAATCTCCTTTACTTGACAGAGATGTGCCTGAGCAGCGGCCCTCCCCAGCCCTATCCCAAATCATACTTATTTTGCATAGGAGATACCATGGTCATGAAGATTGTTCTCCCAGGGTGAGGTTCATTCATTGCATTCTGGGTATGCTGACCCCTGTGATTTCCCCAAATGTGGGAAACTCGACTGCATTATTTGTGGTAGTGGGGGACTGTGTTTGTGCTTTCCTCTGCTCAGCTCTGGTAAAAGTCAGATTTCTTTGTCTCAGATCTTCCTCTAGCCTTGTTCTTCTTTTGAGAGTTCCCTTGTGCTGCCTCAGTTGGATCTCCTTCACTTGACAGGGGGGTGCACGAGCAGCGACCCTCCCTAGCTCTAGCCCAACTCCTACTTACCTGCCAGGTGAGATATTATGATCAGGAAGGTGCTTCTCCCAGGGAAAGGCTCACCCATTGCACTCTGGGTGTGCTGCTCCTGCGATTTCCCCAAATGTGGGAAACTTGACTGCATAATTTGTGTTTCCTCTGGTCGGCTCTCGTATAATTCAGATCTCCTTGTCTCAGGTCTTTCTCCAGCCTAGTTTGCTGTCTGTTTCCACTTCTCTTTTCTTGAGCCGCTCCCTTCTATGCCCTTGCGCACTATCCTGACCTCTCCCGTCTGCTTACTTTGTGCCTTCCAACGCACAATGCATACTACAGGTAGTGCTGCAGGGCCCACACCCTTTTACATGCTTTACAGAACAGCTCTGGAGCTGTTACAGTGCCCAGCTGCTGCAAGAAATCATCTTGAATGCTTCAGGGGCTGGGGCATAGCCAACATGAGCCCCACACCGAAGGAGGGTGGAGATGTTTAATGCGAATTAAGGGTCATCCAAGCGCCACAAAAGGATGCCATGCCCTGCACATCCCTTTTTTCTTTTCATATGCAGACGAGGGTTGAAGCCAACTTTGACCCACTGCTTGGATGACATCACCATATGCAAATCCATCTGCTGCAGGCCTTCCCCCAGGAATGCTTGTACTAGTTGTTGCATTTGGTTTGTTGTTTGGGGGTGCTTCAGTATTAGGCAGCCTTCTGCCCTCCCATGTTCATCTGAAAATATGTGTTCTACCTGCAGTTGTTGTCCCCAGATGAGAGTTCCCTTGTGCTGCCTCAGTTGAATCTCCTTTACTTGACAGAGATGTGCCTGAGCAGCGGCCCTCCCCAGCCCTATCCCAAATCATACTTATTTTGCATAGGAGATACCATGGTCATGAAGATTGTTCTCCCAGGGTGAGGTTCATTCATTGCATTCTGGGTATGCTGACCCCTGTGATTTCCCCAAATGTGGGAAACTCGACTGCATTATTTGTGGTAGTGGGGGACTGTGTTTGTGCTTTCCTCTGCTCAGCTCTGGTAAAAGTCAGATTTCTTTGTCTCAGATCTTCCTCTAGCCTTGTTCTTCTTTTGAGAGTTCCCTTGTGCTGCCTCAGTTGGATCTCCTTCACTTGACAGGGGGTTGCCCGAGCAGCGACCCTCCTCAGCTCTTGCCCAACTCCTACTTACCTGCCAGGTGAGATACTATGATCATGAAGGTGCTTCTCCCAGGGCAAGGCTCACCCATTGCACTCTGTGTGTGCTGCTCCAGCGATTTCCCCAAATGTGGGAAACTCGACTGCATAATTTGTGTTTCCCCTGGTCGGCTCTCGTATAATTCAGATCTCTTTGTCTCAGGTCTTTCTCCAGCCTAGTTTGCTGTCTGTTTCCACTTCTCTTTTCTTGAGCCGCTCCCTTCTATGCCCTTGCGCACTATCCTGACTTCTCCCGTCTGCTTACTTTGTGCCTTCCAACGCACAATGCGAACTACAGGTAGTGCTGCAGGGCCCACACCCTTTTAGTTGCCTTACAGAGCAGCTCTGGAGCTGTTACAGTGCCCAGCTGCTGCAAGAAATCAGCTTGAATGTTCTTCGTTGATTGATGGAAGAAACATCTTACAAAAACTCTCCAGATTATTGACTTTTTAAAGTTTTTCTAGGAAACGTTCTAGATGAATGCTTATTAGCGTTTGTCAGAATGTACGTTTGCAAAGTGTCACTGTGGCGCAATCAGTTAGTGTGTTCGGTTATTATCCAAAAGGTTGGTGGTTCAATCCCACCCAGGGACGTAATTTACCTTGTTATCAGATTTTGGTGATCTTTAAGTAGACAAGTCAAAATTTCAAACCCCCTCTTGTGGTGTAGGGTACCTGGCCTTCTCTGATGTAATCAGAGTTAGATTTGATTCAGTGATTTTATAAAAAAAACAGCTAGGAAGCACAATTTAGCAGTGGGTTGCAGAGAAAAAGAAATATGCTGGCAAAAAAATCCAATTGAGTGATTAAACAGCTCTTCATTTTCTGGCTTTATTTTTATGCTAACAAATTTGTTCTCTGAAAAGTGTCCACAAAGCCAAGTATCTGATTAACACCTTTGTAGGGATGGTTTTTCACCTATTACTAAATTAAACTTGCTTCATTGGAAAGGCAGCAAGATGCATCGTCATTTCAATATCTACTGAAATAATACAGGTTGACACCAGGAAACATTAACGCCACTGCATCCTTGCTGCTTTCTCATGTGGAAGTCTGTTTAATGTGAAAACAAGGTGATATCTAATTAGCACACAGGTAAGGAATTAAGAAAATCTTTATTTTAGGGTGAAGATGTTTCTCACAAAATCGTTGCCCCAATGCATCATTGAAATTCAAGCTGGAAAGATGATTTTAATATATCACTTGTACATTTTGTATTGCTCTTCTGGTGACAATGTAGTTTGTTTTTGTCAATTACCATTTTAATAATAGGGTAAAGAAAATGAAGTGGATTTTTGAAAGAAAACAATACTGTCAATATACTATTAAAACAAATTAAAATGGTAAAAGTTATTGTACTTTAAGTAAAAATAAAAGAGCCAAAATATCAATCCCAGTTTTGGATTACTTTAATTAACAAAAAAAAAATGCATATAGCAGAGGATAGTTTCAATCTGCCTACCTCTGGGTTATGGGCCCAGCATGCTTCCATTGCAGTACTCTGCTGCACATGTAAGTGCAAGAGATCCTGAAGCACTCACTCATCATGGGAAAGTACCAATGTGTTTCTTCGTTGGTTGATGGAAGAAACATCTTACAAAAACTCTCCAGATTATTGACTTTTTAAAGTTTTTCTAGGAAACGTTTTAGATGAATGCTTATTAGCCCTTGTCGGTATATACTTTTGCAATGTGTCTCTGTGGCGCAATTAGTTAGTGTGTACGGCTATTAACCAAAAGGTTGGTGGTTCAATCCCACCCAGGTACGTAATTGACCTTGTTATCAGATTTTGGTGATCTTTAAGTAGACAAGTCAAAATTTCAAACCCCCTGTTATGGTGTAGGGTACCTGGCCTTCTCTGATGTAATCAGAGTTAGATTTGATTCAGTGATTTTATAAAAACAGCTAGGAAGCACAATTTAGCAGTGGGTTGCAGAGAAAAAGAAATATGCTGGCAGAAAAATCCAATTGAGTGATTAAACAGCTCTTCATTTTCTGGCTTTATTTTTATGCTAACAAATTTGTTCTCTGAAAAGTGTCCACAAAGCAAAGTCTCTGATTAACACCTTTGTAGGGATGGTTTTTCACCTATTACTAAATTAAACTTGCTTCATTGGAAAGGCAGCAAGATGCATCCTCATTTCAATGTCTACTGAAATAATACAAGTTGACACCAGGAAACATTAACGCCACTGCATCCTTGCTGCTTTCTCATGTGGAAGTCTGTTTAATGTGAAAACAAGGTGATATCTAATTAGCACACAGGTAAGGAATTAAGAAAATCTTTATTTAAGGGTGAAGATGTTTCTCACAAAATCGTTGCCCCAATGCATCATTGAAATTCAAGCTGGAAAGATGATTTTAATATATCACTTGTACATTTTGTATTGCTCTTCTGGTGACAATGTAGTTTGTTTTTGTCAATTACCATTTTAATAATAGGGTAAAGAAAATGAAGTGGATTTTTGAAAGAAAACAATACTGTCAATATACTATTAAAACAAATTAAAATGGTAAAAGTTATTGTACTTTAAGTAAAAATAAAAGAGCCAAAATATCAATCCCAGTTTTGGATTACTTTAATTAACAAAAAAAAATGCATATAGCAGAGGATAGTTTCAATCTGCCTACCTCTGGGTTATGGGCCCAGCATGCTTCCATTGCTGTACTCTGCTGCACATGTAAGTGCAAGAGATCCTGAAGCACTCACTCATCATGGGAAAGTACCAATGTGTTTCTTCGTTGGTTGATAGAAGAAACATCTTACAAAAACTCTCCAGATTGTTGACTTTATTAATTTTTTCTAGGAAACGTTTTAGATGAATGCTTATTAGCCTTTGTCAGTATGTACTTTTGCAAAGTGTCTCTGTGGCGCAATCAGTTAGTATGTACGGCTATTAACCAAAAGGTTGGTGGTTCAATCCCACCCAGGGACCTAATTGACCTTGTTATCAGATTTTGGTGATCTTTAAGTAGACAAGTCAAAATTTCAAACCCCCTGTTATGGTGTAGGGTACCTGGCCTTCTCTGATGTAATCAGAGTTAGATTTGATTCAGTGATTTTATAAAAACAGCTAGGAAGCACAATTTAGCAGTGGGTTGCAGAGAAAAAAAATATGCTGGCAGAAAAATCCAATTGAGTGATTAAACAGCTCTTTATTTTCTGGCTTTATTTTTATGCTAACAAATTTGTTCTCTGAAAGGTGTCCACAAAGCCAAGTCTCTGATTAACACCTCTGTAAGGATGGTTTTTCACCTATTACTAAATTAAATTGCTTCATTGGAAAGGCAGCAAGATGCATCCTCATTTCAATGTCTACTGAAATAATACAGGTTGACACCAGGAAACATTAACGCCACTGCATCCTTGCTGCTTTCTCATGTGGAAGTCTGTTTAATGTGAAAACAAGGTGATATCTAATTAGCACACAGGTAAGGAATTAAGAAAATCTTTATTTAAGGGTGAAGATGTTTCTCACAAAATCGTTGCCCCAATGCATCATTGAAATTCAAGCTGGAAAGATGATTTTAATATATCACTTGTACATTTTGTATTGCTCTTCTGGTGACAATGTAGTTTGTTTTTGTCAATTACCATTTTAATAATAGGGTAAAGAAAATTAAGTGGATTTTTGAAAGAAAACAATACTGTCAATATACTATTAAAACAAATTAAAATGGTAAAAGTTATTGTACTTTAAGTAAAAATAAAAGAGCCAAAATATCAATCCCAGTTTTGGATTACTTTAATTAACAAACAAAAAAATGCATATAGCAGAGGATAGTTTCAATCTGCCTACCTCTGGGTTATGGGCCCAGCATGCTTCCATTGCTGTACTCTGCTGCACATGTAAGTGCAAGAGATCCTGAAGCACTCACTCATCATGGGAAAGTACCAATGTGTTTATTCGTTGGTTGATGGAAGAAACATCTTACAAAAACTCTCCAGATTATTGATTTTTTAATGTTTTTCTAGGAAATGTTCTAGATGTATGCTTATTAGCCTTTGTCAGTATGTACTTTTTGCAAAGTGTCTCTGTGGCGCAATCGGTTAGTGTGTTCGGCTATTAACCAAAAGGTTGGTGGTTCAATCCCACCCAGGGACGTAATTGACCTTGTGATCAGATTTTGGTGATATTTAAGTAGACAAGTCAAAATTTCATACCCCCTCTTATTGTGTAGGGTACCTGGCCTTCTCTGATGTAATCAGAGTTAGATTTGATTCAGTGATTTTATAAAAAACAGCTAGGAAGCACAATTTAGCAGTGGGTTGCAGAGAAAAAAAATATGCTGGCAGAAAAATCCAATTGAGTGATTAAACAGCTCTTCATTTTCTGGCTTTATTTTTATGCTAACAAATTTGTTCTCTGAAAAGTGTCCACAAAGCCAAGTCTCTGATTAACACCTTTGTAAGGATGGTTTTTCACCTATTACTAAATTAAACTTGCTTCATTGGAAAGGCAGCAAGATGCATCCTCATTTCAATGTCTACTGAAATAATACAAGTTGACACCAGGAAACATTAACGCCACTGCATCCTTGCTGCTTTCTCATGTGGAAGTCTGTTTAATGTGAAAAAAACAAGGTGATATCTAATTAGCACACAGGCAAGGAATTAAGAAAATCTTTATTTAAGGGTGAAGATGTTTCTCACAAAATTGTTGACCCAATGCATCATTGAAATTCAAGCTGGAAAGATGAATTTAATATATCACTTGTACATTTTGTATTGCTCTTCTGGTGACAATGTAGTTTGTTTTTGTCAATTACCATTTTAATAATAGGGTAAAGAAAATGAAGTGGATTTTTGAAAGAAAACAATACTGTCAATATACTATTAAAACAAATTAAAATGGTAAAAGTTATTGTACTTTAAGTAAAAATAAAAGAGCCAAAATATCAATCCCAGTTTTGGATTACTTTAATTAACAAACAAACAAATGCATATAGCAGAGGATAGTTTCAATCTGCCTACCTCTGGGTTATGGGCCCAGCATGCTTCCATTGCTGTACTCTGCTGCACATGTAAGTGCAAGAGATCCTGAAGCACTCACTCATCATGGGAAAGTACCAATGTGTTTCTTCGTTGGTTGATAGAAGAAACATCTTACAAAAACTCTCCAGATTATTGACTTTATTAATTTTTTCTAGGAAACGTTTTAGATGAATGCTTATTAGCCTTTGTCAGTATGTACTTTTGCAAAGTGTCTCTGTGGCGCAATCAGTTAGTATGTACGGCTATTAACCAAAAGGTTGGTGGTTCAATCCCACCCAGGGACCTAATTGACCTTGTTATCAGATTTTGGTGATCTTTAAGTAGACAAGTCAAAATTTCAAACCCCCTGTTATGGTGTAGGGTACCTGGCCTTCTCTGATGTAATCAGAGTTAGATTTGATTCAGTGATTTTATAAAAACAGCTAGGAAGCACAATTTAGCAGTGGGTTGCAGAGAAAAAAAATATGCTGGCAGAAAAATCCAATTGAGTGATTAAACAGCTCTTTATTTTCTGGCTTTATTTTTATGCTAACAAATTTGTTCTCTGAAAGGTGTCCACAAAGCCAAGTCTCTGATTAACACCTTTGTAAGGATGGTTTTTCACCTATTACTAAATTAAACTTGCTTCATTGGAAAGGCAGCAAGATGCATCCTCATTTCAATGTCTACTGAAATAATACAGGTTGACACCAGGAAACATTAACGCCACTGCATCCTTGCTGCTTTCTCATGTGGAAGTCTGTTTAATGTGAAAACAAGGTGATATCTAATTAGCACACAGGTAAGGAATTAAGAAAATCTTTATTTAAGGGTGAAGATGTTTCTCACAAAATCGTTGCCCCAATGCATCATTGAAATTCAAGCTGGAAAGATGATTTTAATATATCACTTGTACATTTTGTATTGCTCTTCTGGTGACAATGTAGTTTGTTTTTGTCAATTACCATTTTAATAATAGGGTAAAGAAAATTAAGTGGATTTTTGAAAGAAAACAATACTGTCAATATACTATTAAAACAAATTAAAATGGTAAAAGTTATTGTACTTTAAGTAAAAATAAAAGAGACAAAATATCAATCCCAGTTTTGGATTACTTTAATTAACAAACAAAAAAATGCATATAGCAGAGGATAGTTTCAATCTGCCTACCTCTGGGTTATGGGCCCAGCATGCTTCCATTGCTGTACTCTGCTGCACATGTAAGTGCAAGAGATCCTGAAGCACTCACTCATCATGGGAAAGTACCAATGTGTTTATTCGTTGGTTGATGGAAGAAACATCTTACAAAAACTCTCCAGATTATTGATTTTTTAATGTTTTTCTAGGAAATGTTCTAGATGTATGCTTATTAGCATTTGTCAGTATGTACTTTTTGCAAAGTGTCTCTGTGGCGCAATCGGTTAGTGTGTTCGGCTATTAACCAAAAGGTTGGTGGTTCAATCCCACCCAGGAACGTAATTGACCTTGTGATCAGATTTTGGTGATATTTAAGTAGACAAGTCAAAATTTCAAACCCCCTCTTATTGTGTAGGGTACCTGGCCTTCTCTGATGTAATCAGAGTTAGATTTGATTCAGTGATTTTATAAAAAACAGCTAGGAAGCACAATTTAGCAGTGGGTTGCAGAGAAAAAAAATATGCTGGCAGAAAAATCCAATTGAGTGATTAAACAGCTCTTCATTTTCTGGCTTTATTTTTATGCTAACAAATTTGTTCTCTGAAAAGTGTCCACAAAGCCAAGTCTCTGATTAACACCTTTGTAAGGATGGTTTTTCACCTATTACTAAATTAAACTTGCTTCATTGGAAAGGCAGCAAGATGCATCCTCATTTCAATGTCTACTGAAATAATACAAGTTGACACCAGGAAACATTAACGCCACTGCATCATTGCTGCTTTCTCATGTGGAAGTCTGTTTAATGTAAAAAAAACAAGGTGATATCTAATTAGCACACAGGCAAGGAATTAAGAAAATCTTTATTTAAGGGTGAAGATGTTTCTCACAAAATTGTTGACCCAATGCATCATTGAAATTCAAGCTGGAAAGATGAATTTAATATATCACTTGTACATTTTGTATTGCTCTTCTGGTGACAATGTAGTTTGTTTTTGTCAATTACCATTTTAATAATAGGGTAAAGAAAATGAAGTGGATTTTTGAAAGAAAACAATACTGTCAATATACAATTAAAACAAATTAAAATGGTAAAAGTTATTGTACTTTAAGTAAAAATAAAAGAGCCAAAATATCAATCCCAGTTTTGGATTACTTTAATTAACAAACAAAAAAATGCATATAGCAGAGGATAGTTTCAATCTGCCTACCTCTGGGTTATGGGCCCAGCATGCTTCCTTTGCTGTACTCTGCTGCACATGTAAGTGCAAGAGATCCTGAAGCACTCACTCATCATGGGAAAGTACCAATGTGTTTCTTCGTTGGTTGATAGAAGAAACATCTTACAAAAACTCTCCAGATTATTGACTTTATTAATTTTTTCTAGGAAACGTTTTAGATGAATGCTTATTAGCCTTTGTCAGTATGTACTTTTGCAAAGTGTCTCTGTGGCGCAATCAGTTAGTATGTACGGCTATTAACCAAAAGGTTGGTGGTTCAATCCCACCCAGGGACCTAATTGACCTTGTTATCAGATTTTGGTGATCTTTAAGTAGACAAGTCAAAATTTCAAACCCCCTGTTATGGTGTAGGGTACCTGGCCTTCTCTGATGTAATCAGAGTTAGATTTGATTCAGTGATTTTATAAAAACAGCTAGGAAGCACAATTTAGCAGTGGGTTGCAGAGAAAAAAAATATGCTGGCAGAAAAATGCAATTGAGTGATTAAACAGCTCTTTATTTTCTGGCTTTATTTTTATGCTAACAAATTTGTTCTCTGAAAGGTGTCCACAAAGCCAAGTCTCTGATTAACACCTTTGTAAGGATGGTTTTTCACCTATTACTAAATTAAACTTGCCTCATTGGAAAGGCAGCAAGATGCATCCTCATTTCAATGTCTACTGAAATAATACAGGTTGACACCAGGAAACATTAACGCCACTGCATCCTTGCTGCTTTCTCATGTGGAAGTCTGTTTAATGTGAAAACAAGGTGATATCTAATTAGCACACAGGTAAGGAATTAAGAAAATCTTTATTTAAGGGTGAAGATGTTTCTCACAAAATCGTTGCCCCAATGCATCATTGAAATTCAAGCTGGAAAGATGATTTTAATATATCACTTGTACATTTTGTATTGCTCTTCTGGTGACAATGTAGTTTGTTTTTGTCAATTACCATTTTAATAATAGGGTAAAGAAAATGAAGTGGATTTTTGAAAGAAAACAATACTGTCAATATACTATTAAAACAAATTAAAATGGTAAAAGTTATTGTACTTTAAGTAAAAATAAAAGAGCCAAAATATCAATCCCAGTTTTGGATTACTTTAATTAACAAACAAAAAAATGCATATAGCAGAGGATAGTTTCAATCTGCCTACCTCTGGGTTATGGGCCCAGCATGCTACCATTGCTGTACTCTGCTGCACATGTAAGTGCAAGAGATCCTGAAGCACTCACTCATCATGGGAAAGTACCAATGTGTTTCTTCGTTGGTTGATAGAAGAAACATCTTACAAAAACTCTCCAGATTATTGACTTTATTAAGTTTTTCTAGGAAACGTTTTAGATGAATGCTTATTAGCCTTTGTCAGTATGTACTTTTGCAAAGTGTCTCTGTGGCGCAATCAGTTAGTGTGTACGGCTATTAACCAAAAGGTTGGTGGTTCAATCCCACCCAGGGACGTAATTGACCTTGTTATCAGATTTTGGTGATCTTTAAGTAGACAAGTCAAATTTCATACCCCCTGTTATGGTGTAGGGTACCTGGCCTTCTCTGATGTAATCAGAGTTAGATTTGATACAGTGATTTTATAAAAACATCTAGGAAGCACTATTTAGCAGTGGGTTGCAGAGAAAAAGAAATATGCTGGCAAAAAAATCAAATTGTGTGATTTAACAGCTCTTAATTTTCTTGCTTTATTTTTTATGCTAACAAATTTGTTCTCTGAAAAGTGTCCACAAAGCCAAGTCTCTGATTAACACCTTTGTAGGGATGGTTTTTCACCTATTACTAAATTAAACTTGCTTCATTGGAAAGGCAGCAAGATGCATCCTCATTTCAATGTCTACTGAAATAATACAGGTTGACACCAGGAAACATTAACGCCACTGCATCCTTGCTGCTTTCTCATGTGGAAGTCTGTTTAATGTGAAAACAAGGTGATATCTAATTAGCACACAGGTAAGGAATTACGAAAATCTTTATTTAAGGGTGAAGATGTTTCTCACAAAATTGTTGCCCCAATGCATCATTGAAATTCAAGCTGGAAAAATGATTTTAATATATCACTTGTACATTTTGTATTGCTCTTCTGGTGACAATGTAGTTTTTTTTGTCAATTACCATTTTAATAACAGGGTAAAGAAAATTAAGTGGATTTTTGAAAGAAAACTATACTGTCAATATACTATTAAAACAAATTAAAATGGTAAAAGTTATTGTACTTTAAGTAAAAATAAAAGAGCAAAAATATCAATCCCAGTTTTGATTACTTAAATTAACAAAAAAAATGCATATAGCAAAGGATAGTTTCAATCTGCCTACCTCTGGGTTATGGGTCCAGCATGCTTCCATTGCAGTACTCTGCTGCACATGTAAGTGCAAGAGATCCTGAAGCACTCACTCATCATGGGAAAGTACCAATGTGTTTATTCGTTGGTTGATGGAAGAAACATCTTACAAAAACTCTCCAGATTATTGATTTTTTAATGTTTTCCTAGGAAACGTTCTAGATGTATGCTTATTAGCCTTTGTCAGTATGCACTTTTTGCAAAGTGTCTCTGTGGCGCAATCGGTTAGTGAGTTCGGCTATTAACCAAAAGGTTGGTGGTTCAATCCCACCCAGGGACGTAATTAAACTTGTGGTCAGATTTTGGTGATATTTAAGTAGACAAGTCAAAATTTCAAACCCCCTCTTATGGTGTAGGGTACCTGGCCTTCTCTGATGTAATCAGAGTTAGATTTGATTCAGTGATTTTATAAAAACAGCTAGGAAGCACAATTTAGCAGTGGGTTGCAGAGAAAAAGAAATATGCTGGCAGAAAAATCCAATTGAGTGATTAAACAGCTCTTCATTTTCTGGCTTTATTTTTATGCTAACAAATTTGTTCTCTGAAAAGTGTCCACAAAGCAAAGTCTCTGATTAACACCTTTGTAGGGATGGTTTTTCACCTATTACTAAATTAAACTTGCTTCATTGGAAAGGCAGCAAGATGCATCCTCATTTCAATGTCTACTGAAATAATACAGGTTGACACCAGGAAACATTAACGCCACTGCATCCTTGCTGCTTTCTCATGTGGAAGTCTGTTTAATGTGAAAACAAGGTGATATCTAATTAGCACACAGGTAAGGAATTAAGAAAATCTTTATTTAAGGGTGAAGATGTTTCTCACAAAATCGTTGCCCCAATGCATCATTGAAATTCAAGCTGGAAAGATGATTTTAATATATCACTTGTACATTTTGTATTGCTCTTCTGGTGACAATGTAGTTTGTTTTTGTCAATTACCATTTTAATAATAGGGTAAAGAAAATGAAGTGGATTTTTGAAAGAAAACAATACTGTCAATATACTATTAAAACAAATTAAAATGGTAAAAGTTATTGTACTTTAAGTAAAAATAAAAGAGCCAAAATATCAATCCCAGTTTTGGATTACTTTAATTAACAAAAAAAAAATGCATATAGCAGAGGATAGTTTCAATCTGCCTACCTCTGGGTTATGGGCCCAGCATGCTTCCATTGCTGTACTCTGCTGCACATGTAAGTGCAAGAGATCCTGAAGCACTCACTCATCATGGGAAAGTACCAATGTGTTTCTTCGTTGGTTGATAGAAGAAACATCTTACAAAAACTCTCCAGATTATTGACTTTTTTAAGTTTTTCTAGGAAACGTTTTAGATGAATGCTTATTAGCATTTGTCAGTATGGACTTTTGCAAAGTGTCTCTGTGGCGCAATCAGTTAGTGTGTACGGCTATTAACCAAAAGGTTGGTGGTTCAATCCCACCCAGGGACGTAATTGACCTTGTTATCAGATTTTGGTGATCTTTAAGTAGACAAGTCAAATGTCATACCCCCTCTTATTGTGTAGGGTACCTGGCCTTCTCTGATGTAATCAGAGTTAGATTTGATTCAATGATTTTATAAAAACATCTAGGAAGCACAATTTAGCAGTGGGTTGCAGAGAAAAAGAAATATGCTGGCAAAAAAATCAAATTGCGTGATTAAACAGCTCTTCATTTTCTGGCTTTATTTTTATGCTAACAAATTTGTTCTCTGAAAAGTGTCCACAAAGCCAAGTCTCTGATTAACACCTTTGTAGGGATGATTTTTCACCTATTACTAAATTAAACTTGCTTCATTGGAAAGGCAGCAAGATGCATCCTCATTTCAATGTCTACTGAAATAATACAGGTTGAAACCAGGAAACATTAACGCCACTGCATCCTTGCTGCTTTCTCATGTGGAAGTCTGTTTAATGTGAAAACAAGGTGATATCTAATTAGCACACAGGTAAGGAATTACGAAAATCTTTATTTAAGGGTGAAGATGTTTCTCACAAAATTGTTGCCCCAATGCATCATTGAAATTCAAGCTGGAAAGATGATTTTAATATATCACTTGTACATTTTGTATTGCTCTTCTGGTGACAATGTAGTTTGTTTTTGTCAATTACCATTTTAATAATAGGGTAAAGAAAATTAAGTGGATTTTTGAAAGAAAACAATACTGTCAATATACTATTAAAACAAATTAAAATGGTAAAAGTTATTGTACTTTAAGTAAAAATAAAAGAGCCAAAATATCAATCCCAGTTTTGGATTACTTTAATTAACAAAAAAAAAATGCATATAGCAGAGGATAGTTTCAATCTGCCTACCTCTGGGTTATGGGCCCAGCATGCTTCCATTGCAGTACTCTGCTGCACATGTAAGTGCATGAGATCCTGAAGCACTCACTCATCATGGGAAAGTACCAATGTGTTTCTTCGTTGGTTGATGGAAGAAACATCTTACAAAAACTCTCCAGATTATTGACTTTTTAAAGTTTTTCTAGGAAACGTTTTAGATGAATGCTTATTAGCCCTTGTCAGTATATACTTTTGCAATGTGTCTCTGTGGCGCAATCAGTTAGTGTGTATGGCTATTAACCAAAAGGTTGGTGGTTCAATCCCACCCAGGTACGTAATTGACATTGTTATCAGATTTTGGTGATCTTTAAGTAGACAAGTCAAAATTTCAAACCCCCTGTTATGGTGTAGGGTACCTGGCCTTCTCTGATGTAATCAGAGTTAGATTTGATTCAGTGATTTTATAAAAACAGCTAGGAAGCACAATTTAGCAGTGGGTTGCAGAGAAAAAGAAATATGCTGGCAGAAAAATCCAATTGAGTGATTAAACAGCTCTTCATTTTCTGGCTTTATTTTTATGCTAACAAATTTGTTCTCTGAAAAGTGTCCACAAAGCAAAGTCTCTGATTAACACCTTTGTAGGGATGGTTTTTCACCTATTACTAAATTAAACTTGCTTCATTGGAAAGGCAGCAAGATGCATCCTCATTTCAATGTCTACTGAAATAATACAGGTTGACACCAGGAAACATTAACGCCACTGCATCCTTGCTGCTTTCTCATGTGGAAGTCTGTTTAATGTGAAAACAAGGTGATATCTAATTAGCACACAGGTAAGGAATTAAGAAAATCTTTATTTAAGGGTGAAGATGTTTCTCACAAAATCGTTGCCCCAATGCATCATTGAAATTCAAGCTGGAAAGATGATTTTAATATATCACTTGTACATTTTGTATTGCTCTTCTGGTGACAATGTAGTTTGTTTTTGTCAATTACCATTTTAATAATAGGGTAAAGAAAATGAAGTGGATTTTTGAAAGAAAACAATACTGTCAATATACTATTAAAACAAATTAAAATGGTAAAAGTTATTGTACTTTAAGTAAAAATAAAAGAGCCAAAATATCAATCCCAGTTTTGGATTACTTTAATTAACAAAAAAAAAATGCATATAGCAGAGGATAGTTTCAATCTGCCTACCTCTGGGTTATGGGCCCAGCATGCTTCCATTGCTGTACTCTGCTGCACATGTAAGTGCAAGAGATCCTGAAGCACTCACTCATCATGGGAAAGTATCAATGTGTTTCTTCGTTGGTTGATAGAAGAAACATCTTACAAAAACTCTCCAGATTATTGACTTTTTTAAGTTTTTCTAGGAAACGTTTTAGATGAATGCTTATTAGCATTTGTCAGTATGGACTTTTGCAAAGTGTCTCTGTGGCGCAATCAGTTAGTGTGTACGGCTATTAACCAAAAGGTTGGTGGTTCAATCCCACCCAGGGACGTAATTGACCTTGTTATCAGATTTTGGTGATCTTTAAGTAGACAAGTCAAATGTCATACCCCCTCTTATTGTGTAGGGTACCTGGCCTTCTCTGATGTAATCAGAGTTAGATTTGATTCAATGATTTTATAAAAACATCTAGGAAGCACAATTTAGCAGTGGGTTGCAGAGAAAAAGAAATATGCTGGCAAAAAAATCAAATTGCGTGATTAAACAGCTCTTCATTTTCTGGCTTTATTTTTATGCTAACAAATTTGTTCTCTGAAAAGTGTCCACAAAGCCAAGTCTCTGATTAACACCTTTGTAGGGATGATTTTTCACCTATTACTAAATTAAACTTGCTTCATTGGAAAGGCAGCAAGATGCATCCTCATTTCAATGTCTACTGAAATAATACAGGTTGAAACCAGGAAACATTAACGCCACTGCATCCTTGCTGCTTTCTCATGTGGAAGTCTGTTTAATGTGAAAACAAGGTGATATCTAATTAGCACACAGGTAAGGAATTACGAAAATCTTTATTTAAGGGTGAAGATGTTTCTCACAAAATTGTTGCCCCAATGCATCATTGAAATTCAAGCTGGAAAGATGATTTTAATATATCACTTGTACATTTTGTATTGCTCTTCTGGTGACAATGTAGTTTTTTTTGTCAATTACCATTTTAATAATAGGGTAAAGAAAATTAAGTGGATTTTTGAAAGAAAACTATACTGTCAATATACTATTAAAACAAATTAAAATGGTAAAAAGTTATTGTACTTTAAGTAAAAATAAAAGAGCAAAAATATCAATCCCAGTTTTGATTACTTAAATTAACAAAAAAAAATGCATATAGCAAAGGATAGTTTCAATCTGCCAACCTCTGGGTTATGGGTCCAGCATGCTTCCATTGCAGTACTCTGCTGCACATGTAAGTGCAAGAGATCCTGAAGCACTCACTCATCATGGGAAAGTACCAATGTGTTTATTCGTTGGTTGATGGAAGAAACATCTTACAAAAACTCTCCAGATTATTGATTTTTTAATGTTTTTCTAGGAAACGTTCTAGATGTATGCTTATTAGCCTTTGTCAGTAGGCACTTTTTGCAAAGTGTCTCTGTGGCGCAATCGGTTAGTGTGTTCGGTTATTAACCAAAAGGTTGGTGGTTCAATCCCACCCAGGGACGTAATTAAACTTGTGGTCAGATTTTGGTGATATTTAAGTAGACAAGTCAAAATTTCAAACCCCCTCTTAGGGTGTAGGGTACATGGCCTTCTCTGATGTAATCAGAGTTAGATTTGATTCAGTGATTTTATAAAAAACAGCTAGGAAGCACAATTTAGCAGTGGGTTGCAGAGAAAAAAAATATGCTGGCAGAAAAATCCAATCGAGTGATTAAACAGCTCTTCATTTTCTGGCTTTATTTTTATGCTAACAAATTTGTTCTCTGAAAAGTGTCCACAAAGCCAAGTCTCTGATTAACACCTTTGTAAGGATGTTTTTTCACCTATTACTAAATTAAACTTGCTTCATTGGAAAGGCAGCAAGATGCATCCTCATTTCAATATCTACTGAAATAATACAGGTTGACACCAGGAAACATTAACGCCACTGCTTCCTTGCTGCTTTCTCATGTGGAAGTCTGTTTAATGTGAAAACAAGGTGATATCTAATTAGCACACAGGTAAGGAATTAAGAAAATCTTTATTTAAGGGTGAAGATGTTTCACAAATTTGTTGACCCAATGCATCATTGAAATTCAAGCTGGAAAGATGATTTTAATATATCACTTGTACATTTTGTATTGCTCTTCTGGTGACAATGTAGTTTGTTTTTGTCAATTACCATTTTAATAATAGGGTAAAGAAAATGAAGTGGATTTTTGAAAGAAAACAATACTGTCAATATACTATTAAAACAAATTAAAATGGTAAAAGTTATTGTACTTTAAGTAAAAATAAAAGAGACAAAATATCAATCCCAGTTTTGGATTACTTTAATTAACAAAAAAAAATGCATATAGCAGAGGATAGTTTCAATCTGCCTACCTCTGGGTTATGGGCCCAGCATGCTTCCATTGCAGTACTCTGCTGCACATGTAAGTGCAAGAGATCCTGAAGCACTCACTCATCATGGGAAAGTACCAATGTGTTTCTTCGTTGGTTGATGGAAGAAACATCTTACAAAAACTCTCCAGATTATTGACTTTTTAAAGTTTTTCTAGGAAACGTTCTTGATGAATGCTTATTAGCCTTTGTCAGTATGTACTTTTTGCAAAGTGTCTCTGTGGTGCAATTGGTTAGTGTGTAAGGCTATTAACCAAAAGGTTGGTGGTTCAATCCCACCCAAGAACGTATTTGACCTTGTGATCAGATTTTGGTGATATTTAAGTAGACAAGTCAAAATTTCAAACCCCCTCTTATTGTGTAGGGTACCTGGCCTTCTCTGATGTAATCAGAGTTAGATTTGATTCAGTGATTTTATAAAAAAACAGCTAGGAAGCACAATTTAGCAGTGGGTTGCAGAGAAAAAAAATATGCTGGCAAAAAAAATCCAATTGAGTGATTAAACAGCTCTTCATTTTCTGGCTTTATTTTTATGCTAACAAATTTGTTCTCTGAAAAGTGTCCACAAAGCCAAGTCTCTGATTAACACCTTTGTAAGGATGGTTTTTCACCTATTACTAAATTAAACTTGCTTCATTGGAAAGGCAGCAAGATGCATCCTCATTTCAATGTCTACTGAAATAATACAGGTTGACACCAGGAAACATTAACGCCACTGCATCCTTGCTGCTTTCTCATGTGGAAGTCTGTTTAATGTGAAAACAAGGTGATATCTAATTAGCACACAGGTAAGGAATTAAGAAAATCTTTATTTAAGGGTGAAGATGTTTCTCACAAAATCGTTGCCCCAATGCATCATTGAAATTCAAGCTGGAAAGATGATTTTAATATATCACTTGTACATTTTGTATTGCTCTTCTGGTGACAATGTAGTTTGTTTTTGTCAATTACCATTTTAATAATAGGGTAAAGAAAATGAAGTGGATTTTTGAAAGAAAACAATACTGTCAATATACTATTAAAACAAATTAAAATGGTAAAAGTTATTGTACTTTAAGTAAAAATAAAAGAGCCAAAATATCAATCCCAGTTTTGGATTACTTTAATTAACAAACAAAAAAATGCATATAGCAGAGGATAGTTTCAATCTGCCTACCTCTGGGTTATGGGCCCAGCATGCTTCCATTGCTGTACTCTGCTGCACATGTAAGTGCATGAGATCCTGAAGCACTCACTCATCATGGGAAAGTACCAATGTGTTTCTTCGTTGGTTGATAGAAGAAACATCTTACAAAAACGCTCCAGATTATTGACTTTTTTAAGTTTTTCTAGGAAACGTTTTAGATGAATGCTTATTAGCATTTGTCAGTATGTACTTTTGCAAAGTGTCTCTGTGGCGCAATCAGTTAGTGTGTACGGCTATTAACCAAAAGGTTGGTGGTTCAATTCCACCCAGGGACGTAATTGACCTTGTTATCAGATTTTGGTGATCTTTAAGTAGACAAGTCAAATTTCATACCCCCTGTTATGGTGTAGGGTACCTGGCCTTCTCTGATGTAATCAGAGTTAGATTTGATTCAGTGATTTTATAAAAACATCTAGGAAGCACAATTTAGCAGTGGGTTGCAGAGAAAAAGAAATATGCTGGCAAAAAAATCAAATTGCGTGATTAAACAGCTCTTCATTTTCTGGCTTTATTTTTATGCTAACAAATTTGTTCTCTGAAAAGTGTCCACAAAGCCAAGTCTCTGATTAACACCTTTGTAGGGATGGTTTTTCACCTATTACTAAATTAAACTTGCTTCATTGGAAAGGCAGCAAGATGTATCCTCATTTCAATGTCTACTGAAATAATACAGGTTGACACCAGGAAACATTAACGCCACTGCATCCTTGCTGCTTTCTCATGTGGAAGTCTGTTTAATGCGAAAACAAGGTGATATCTAATTAGCACACAGGTAAGGAATTAAGAAAATCTTTATTTAAGGGTGAAGATGTTTCTCACAAAATCGTTGCCCCAATGCATCATTGAAATTCAAGATGGAAAGATGATTTTAATATATCACTTGTACATTTTGTATTGCTCTTCTGGTGACAATGTAGTTTGTTTTTGTCAATTACCATTTTAATAATAGGGTAAAGAAAATTAAGTGGATTTTTGAAAGAAAACAATACTGTCAATATACTATTAAAACAAATTAAAATGGTAAAAGTTATTGTACTTTAAGTAAAAATAAAAGAGCCAAAATATCAATCCCAGTTTTGGATTACTTTAATTAACAAACAAAAAAATGCATATAGCAGAGGATAGTTTCAATCTGCCTACCTCTGGGTTATGGGCCCAACATGCTTCCATTGCTGTACTCTGCTGCACATGTAAGTGCAAGAGATCCTGAAGCACTCACTCATCATGGGAAAGTACCAATGTGTTTCTTCGTTGGTTGATAGAAGAAACATCTTACAAAAACTCTCCAGATTATTGACTTTATTAAGTTTTTCTAGGAAACGTTTTAGATGAATGCTTATTAGCCTTTGTCAGTATGTACTTTTGCAAAGTGTCTCTGTGGCGCAATCAGTTAGTGTGTACGGCTATTAACCAAAAGGTTGGTGGTTCAATCCCACCCAGGGACGTAATTGACCTTGTTATCAGATTTTGGTGATCTTTAAGTAGACAAGTCAAATTTCATACCCCCTGTTATGGTGTAGGGTACCTGGCCTTCTCTGATGTAATCAGAGTTAGATTTGATTCAGTGATTTTATAAAAACGTCTAGGAAGCACAATTTAGCAGTGGGTTGCAGAGAAAAAGAAATATGCTGGCAAAAAAATCAAATTGTGTGATTTAACAGCTCTTAATTTTCTTGCTTTATTTTTATGCTAACAAATTTGTTCTCTGAAAAGTGTCCACAAAGCCAAGTCTCTGATTAACACCTTTGTAGGGATGGTTTTTCACCTATTACTAAATTAAACTTGCTTCATTGGAAAGGCAGCAAGATGCATCCTCATTTCAATGTCTACTGAAATAATACAGGTTGACACCAGGAAACATTAACGCCACTGCATCCTTGCTGCTTTCTCATGTGGAAGTCTGTTTAATGTGAAAACAAGGTGATATCTAATTAGCACACAGGTAAGGAATTACAAAAATCTTTATTTAAGGGTGAAGATGTTTCTCACAAAATTGTTGCCCCAATGCATCATTGAAATTCAAGCTGGAAAGATGATTTTAATATATCACTTGTACATTTTGTATTGCTCTTCTGGTGACAATGTAGTTTTTTTTTGTCAATTACCATTTTAATAACAGGGTAAAGAAAATTAAGTGGATTTTTGAAAGAAAACTATACTGTCAATATACTATTAAAACAAATTAAAATGGTAAAAGTTATTGTACTTTAAGTAAAAATAAAAGAGCAAAAATATCAATCCCAGTTTTGATTACTTAAATTAACAAAAAAAATGCATATAGCAAAGGATAGTTTCAATCTGCCTACCTCTGGGTTATGGGTCCAGCATGCTTCCATTGCAGTACTCTGCTGCACATGTAAGTGCAAGAGATCCTGAAGCACTCACTCATCATGGGAAAGTACCAATGTGTTTATTCGTTGGTTGATGGAAGAAACATCTTACAAAAACTCTCCAGATTATTGATTTTTTAATGTTTTTCTAGGAAACGTTCTAGATGTATGCTTATTAGCCTTTGTCAGTATGCACTTTTTGCAAAGTGTCTCTGTGGCGCAATCGGTTAGTGTGTTCGGTTATTAACCAAAAGGTTGGTGGTTCAATCCCACCCAGGGACGTAATTAAACTTGTGGTCAGATTTTGGTGATATTTAAGTAGACAAGTCAAAATTTCAAACCCCCTCTTAGGGTGTAGGGTACATGGCCTTCTCTGATGTAATCAGAGTTAGATTTGATTCAGTGATTTTATAAAAAACAGCTAGGAAGCACAATTTAGCAGTGGGTTGCAGAGAAAAAAAATATGCTGGCAGAAAAATCCAATCGAGTGATTAAACAGCTCTTCATTTTCTGGCTTTATTTTTATGCTAACAAATTTGTTCTCTGAAAAGTGTCCACAAAGCCAAGTCTCTGATTAACACCTTTGTAAGGATGTTTTTTCACCTATTACTAAATTAAACTTGCTTCATTGGAAAGGCAGCAAGATGCATCCTCATTTCAATGTCTACTGAAATAATACAAGTTGACACCAGGAAACATTAACGCCACTGCTTCCTTGCTGCTTTCTCATGTGGAAGTCTGTTTAATGTGAAAACAAGGTGATATCTAATTAGCACACAGGTAAGGAATTAAGAAAATCTTTATTTAAGGGTGAAGATGTTTCTCACAAATTTGTTGACCCAATGCATCATTGAAATTCAAGCTGGAAAGATGATTTTAATATATCACTTGTACATTTTGTATTGCTCTTCTGGTGACAATGTAGTTTGTTTTTGTCAATTACCATTTTAATAATAGGGTAAAGAAAATGAAGTGGATTTTTGAAAGAAAACAATACTGTCAATATACTATTAAAACAAATTAAAATGGTAAAAGTTATTGTACTTTAAGTAAAAATAAAAGAGACAAAATATCAATCCCAGTTTTGGATTACTTTAATTAACAAAAAAAAATGCATATAGCAGAGGATAGTTTCAATCTGCCTACCTCTGGGTTATGGGCCCAGCATGCTTCCTTTGCAGTACTCTACTGCACATGTAAGTGCAAGAGATCCTGAAGCACTCACTCATCATGGGAAAGTACCAATGTGTTTCTTCGTTGGTTGATGGAAGAAACATCTTACAAAAACTCTCCAGATTATTGACTTTTTAAAGTTTTTCTAGGAAACGTTTTAGATGAATGCTTATTAGCCTTTGTCAGTATGGACATTTGCAAAGTGTCTCTGTGGCGCAATCAGTTAGTATGTACGGCTATTAACCAAAAGGTTGGTGGTTCAATCCCACCCAGGGACCTAATTGACCTTGTTATCAGATTTTGGTGATCTTTAAGTAGACAAGTCAAAATTTCAAACCCCCTGTTATGGTGTAGGGTACCTGGCCTTCTCTGATGTAATCAGAGTTAGATTTGATTCAGTGATTTTATAAAAACAGCTAGGAAGCACAATTTAGCAGTGGGTTGCAGAGAAAAAAAATATGCTGGCAGAAAAATCCAATTGAGTGATTAAACAGCTCTTTATTTTCTGGCTTTATTTTTATGCTAACAAATTTGTTCTCTGAAAAGTGTCCACAAAGCCAAGTCTCTGATTAACACCTTTGTAAGGATGGTTTTTCACCTATTACTAAATTAAACTTGCTTCATTGGAAAGGCAGCAAGATGCATCCTCATTTCAATGTCTACTGAAATAATACAGGTTGACACCAAGAAACATTAACGCCACTGCATCCTTGCTGCTTTCTCATGTGGAAGTCTGTTTAATGTGAAAACAAGGTGATATCTAATTAGCACACAGGTAAGGAATTAAGAAAATCTTTATTTAAGGGTGAAGATGTTTCTCACAAAATCGTTGCCCCAATGCATCATTGAAATTCAAGCTGGAAAGATGATTTTAATATATCACTTGTACATTTTGTATTGCTCTTCTGGTGACAATGTAGTTTGTTTTTGTCAATTACCATTTTAATAATAGGGTAAAGAAAATGAAGTGGATTTTTGAAAGAAAACAATACTGTCAATATACTATTAAAACAAATTAAAATGGTAAAAGTTATTGTACTTTAAGTAAAAATAAAAGAGCCAAAATATCAATCCCAGTTTTGGATTACTTTAATTAACAAACAAAAAAATGCATATAGCAGAGGATAGTTTCAATCTGCCTACCTCTGGGTTATGGGCCCAGCATGCTTCCATTGCTGTAATCTGCTGCACATGTAAGTGCAAGAGATCCTGAAGCACTCACTCATCATGGGAAAGTACCAATGTGTTTCTTCGTTGGTTGATAGAAGAAACATCTTACAAAAACGCTCCAGATTATTGACTTTTTTAAGTTTTTCTAGGAAACGTTTTAGATGAATGCTTATTAGCATTTGTCAGTATGTACTTTTGCAAAGTGTCTCTGTGGCGCAATCAGTTAGTGTGTACGGCTATTAACCAAAAGGTTGGTGGTTCAATCCCACCCAGGGACGTAATTGACCTTGTTATCAGATTTTGGTGATCTTTAAGTAGACAAGTCAAATTTCATACCCCCTGTTATGGTGTAGGGTACCTGGCCTTCTCTGATGTAATCAGAGTTAGATTTGATTCAGTGATTTTATAAAAACATCTAGGAAGCACAATTTAGCAGTGGGTTGCAGAGAAAAAGAAATATGCTGGCAAAAAAATCAAATTGCGTGATTTAACAGCTCTTCATTTTCTGGCTTTATTTTTATGCTAACAAATTTGTTCTCTGAAAAGTGTCCACAAAGCCAAGTCTCTGATTAATACCTTTGTAGGGATGGTTTTTCACCTATTACTAAATTAAACTTGCTTCATTGGAAAGGCAGCAAGATGTATCCTCATTTCAATGTCTACTGAAATAATACAGGTTGACACCAGGAAACATTAACGCCACTGCATCTTTGCTGCTTTCTCATGTGGAAGTCTGTTTAATGTGAAAACAAGGTGATATCTAATTAGCACACAGGTAAGGAATTAAGAAAATCTTTATTTAAGGGTGAAGATGTTTCTCACAAAATTGTTGCCCCAATGCATCATTGAAATTCAAGCTGGAAAGATGATTTTAATATATCACTTGTACATTTTGTATTGCTCTTCTGGTGACAAT